>NC_042495.1:61784719-61848054 GCF_005508785.2 Acyrthosiphon pisum
AAAAAAAAATAGTTGGGGTACGCAAAAAAAAAAATTAAAATAGTAGAGGAGCTCCGTCCCCTGCGCCCCTCCCCCCAATTCGAGCACTGGCTATACAGTTTTAAAACAAAAATAAATATTACGAAATTGACTCATTTATTGAAAAAATCGTAATTTTTTCCCAATAAAAATTTTGATATTTGAAATTATTTCGATAATCTAGATTATTGATCAACGTGCAGACTACAGACCAACAGGCAACAAAAACTAGGTACATAATCGCATTCTGCAGGCTTGATGTTAAATAATTGAATTCTAAAAGATTTAAACTTTAAAGTATTAATTTTTATTATTTTATGTTATCTTATAATCACATTACCCATGGCATAATTGATAATTATTATAGTATATTTTAAGGTATACCTAAATAGTATATAGGATGAAATGTAAAATAGATAATATATTTTAGTCTATGATTAGCCAACGAAAAAAAGTCCAATAACATTTCGTGGGTTCAGAACCAAAAGGTGCCATCTCAAAATATCAAATTGTTCAAAAGAGCCATTTTAAACTTGAAACTGTATTATTTTTTTCCAAAATTAATGATTTTTAAAAATTGGCACATCTAAAAATTCACAAATTTGTTGTGCGTTAACACTAGCAAATTGTTTTTTTCTTTCAAATCAAAACTTAACGAAAAAACAAAAACAAAAATGTAAACAATTTCCGATAAGAACCAAAAAGTTCTTCAGATTATTGAATCGTTTGGTTGTTAATATAATTTTTTCCACTTAATTAGAACTTTTTCGTACTCAATTAAATGAAGTAGATGTTTTTACTAAGACGTTACCAACCTCAAAATAATAAATAATGTGGCATTAGCTTTTCATTTAAATAGATACCTATTTAAAAGACACTAGGTACACGGATAGAGGGCGAAGGGTTCAGCCACCGACCCCCGCGAAGTTCTCTCAGATTATGCAATCGTATAAATAATTAAACATGAAGTTATATTGTTTTAATTTTCATACCCACCCAACCCCTCTCTAAAATTTGTTCTGAGTATGCCCATGCCTACTTAATTTATCATTTACAAATTGTTTATAGAAATCTTTGTTTTTTTGATAAATATGCAATAATTATTAATATTGTATCTACTATCGTCCATCATATTATTATTGTATGGTTGATACAATAAAGATGAGATAGTACTTTTTGGTTGTCACTGGTTTATTTTATCATGTAGAAAGAACCCTTTGATTTTAACACTATCTATTGATAAGAACCAAAAAGTACTATTTAGATTACTATCAAATAACAAATGTGTAAATTTTATCAATTTAGCAGCACCATTGAGTTCTTAATAACTCTTTAAATAATGGCCCTATAAGATTGGATGTGGGCTTTGATTATTCAGTATTGTCTATTGATAATTAAACCCGTGTGTGTGTAAAAAATCGATTTAGCATCTTTTGGTTCTGGGCCCACGGTTTGTAGAAAAAAACTAAAAAAATTGAAAATGTCCAGAAACAGCTCAACATCATCATGAGTGAAAATATTTTTAAAATTGTATGGAGTATAGAAAATGTTAAACTACTAATATAAAACATCTAGTACAATAACCAAAATCAATTTTATCATGAATGCACCAATTTTTCCATCGGAAAACATACTGAAGTTGAAAATTAAAGCATTATGTCGACTACTTATCGTGAACACAAATACGAAAAAAATTTTAAAACATACATATGTATGCATATTTTATATATCTGATATCAATAATCAATCAAAACTGTCTGATTAATATAAGTATATAATATAAATGAATAATCATTTGAAGTATCAATCAGCATTCAATCGACCCCATTATTTGCAACTTTACTATTATTATTCAAGCTTACATGGTAATTGATAAGGACACCTCCCAAAAAAGTAACGGTTACGATTTATCTAAATTTCAAAGAATGGAATAAAAAAAAACGAAACAAAAACATGTGCGTAGGTTCCTTGCATGGATTTAGAGTAGAAAGTTGTCTATATCATTACGAGGACTGTCTCGTGTATTTCCGGTTAAGATATAAATGAAACCGATGATCGGAAACAATCATTTCCTGTTTCAGCGACAACTTCCGGTCGACGTCTTCTTGTACAGGCCTCACGTCCGTTCCACCCGCCTTAATCACATGTACCATTCAGCCACCGCTTGCATTAAACACAATATTACATATTACTAAATCCTACATTCCCGGACGTTATTGACCCACATATTAGTAATAACAGCTATATCTAGAAAAGTATTTTCAATAAACCATAAAATACTTTTGATTTTTGCATAATACAATTTGGTATAGGTACCTATATCGCTGATTGTTAATTTGAGTGGTACTACCTACTATGTTTCGAAGATCAAATGTACACATTACAAGAACTTTAAATTACTTGCAATATAACTTAACCTAATTAATTTGTATCTCATATTTAACTAAATGATAAGCCCAAATCACGATATATAATGAATATATAATACAGTTTATCTAATCAACTCATATAAGATATATATACAGCAATATAATCCTCTCCTTCTTATCATTGAAGTCGACCGCCATTTACAAAGCCGGCAATGTTTAATAACACCGTATATATGTATGTATATAATATGTATTTTGTATATGAATAAATGTAAACATTGCCTGCTTTATGAAATGGCGGTTGACTTCAACATCATAAAATAAAGATAGTATGAAGATGGTCTGGTTGTTGTATAATATCTATAGACAAACTACGTCTTATTTTAAAGTAAAAATAAAGTAAAATTGAAGAGGTGTGCAGGTTCGGGGTATGCAAGAGGTATGCATCTTTTCATCTGTGGAGGAGTTATCCTAATTAGGTATATCAGTATAAACCTTATAAATACATGACAATGAACATACAGCAACAATAAAAATGCCTATCAACTATGAGTTGATACCATTTGTAAGTTGTAATTTTCTTAAAAAGTTAACTAAAACTTTTTAATATCATAAAGTTATAACATACCTGCCACAGTAGGTTAAATAAAAAAAGGGGTGAAAGTTATCCAAGTAGATTGTTTATGGAATATGACTGTTACATGTTAATATTGCCTACTAGAATATTGCTAAAATACATTTCGAGAGATAACAACTGTTCAATTAAAAATATATAGATTTAATTGTATTTTAATGTAGTTGTTTAAATACAAAAAATATTACTTTATATTATTATTGTATAATATAAAATACTATATAATAATCCTAGGTTTAGGTATATTATAAAGGGAGTAATGGGATTTTTGCTATAAATTAAACCCATAATATAGTTCTAACTTTACAATATAAAAATTCAGGAAAGGACTAATGATTTTATTTAAATTTATTATAATATATAACATACAGAATTTTATAATATATATATATATTATGTATATATATACATCAATAAATTTACATGTATTATGTACATGTACGAATAAAAATAAACAATGTATTTTTTAATTAATCTATTTGTCCACAACATAAAATTACGAGAAAAAAATTATTACAATAATATTTCAATAACAATAATATTAAAAATGTCATGTGATGAGATCGTGAACGAACAATCCCTGGATGATACAAAATGTTATTTACAAAAAATAAAAATAAAAATACATTTAGATCCCTAGCAGTCTTGTCGTTGTGCTTATTAACCACCGAATAAGTCTAGTAGATTATTGTAAGATTGTTCGATAGATTGTTTTCCATATCTCGACAAGACAACGAGACAAATTAATCAAAAAGAGAACAATAATAATAATAATAATAATAATAATAATAATAATAATAATGATAATAATAATAAAATAATAATAATAATGATAATAATAATAAAAATTGGTAGACACCATGGCCATTATGGTACATAAATAATGGGTGGGGGGAGGGGGAAGAAATGGTATACGATGTCAATATTTATAATAAAAATAAAAATGTACACGAAAGCGATAAAAATATGTATATGCATTTATAAATAAAATCTGTACTTTAAACAATATACATATGTACACAGGGTAAAGAGAGAATTCGTTTAAAAACATAGAAAAAAAAATTATTCAACATATTCGTAGGTTATAAACACAAAACATAAAAATGATAAAATAAAAATAATAATAATAATTGTAAGCTAATATGGTTGGTATTGGTGACGACGGTCGCCGAAACTGTCGACGATGGCACCGAAACGATAAACGCAAGGTAAAAGGACAATAACAACGTTATAATTATTCACTCGGACCTGTCTCAAAAGGGGACAGACGCACACGGATGAAGACTTTACCTCGCCCATAACTCGTTTTAAATGTAAACGGCGTCCGACACTTTGTTCAGGTGACCGTTATTGTTGTTGTTGTTGTTGTTGGGCGGCGACGATATGCCTTCTGACCAGTCGGAGTTAGAGTTGGGCGAAGACGAGGACCAGTGCCACGGTGAGTCGGGTGACGGCGTCGGGAAACTCTCGGGTGCCGCATCCGATGGGGGTGTCAGGTACTGCTGCGCATGCTGTGATTGGGGAGGTTGCAGCGATTGGGGCGTCTGCTGAACGCTGCCGTAGAAGTGATGGAACTGGCTGAATGGATCCACTGCTTGCATGGTGGCATGTCGAAGCGCCTGCATGTGTGTGGGTGACGTAGGTAACGACGGTCGTGTCTTGCCGGGTGACGGCGACATTACCACACTGTGTGGCGGTGACGGTTCCTGGAACGACGTCTGCATGCCCATCATCTGTTGATGAATGACTCGGTAGTCGGGTTGCTGCTGTTGCTGTTGTTGCTGCTGCTGCTGCTGCTGATGCTGTTGGTGGTGCATCGCCGCCCCATAGTTGGCCATCGGTCTCTGGGACGCTGAGGGCAACTGCGACAGGCATTCCTCATAGGCAGGAGGCTGTTGCGGTATGCCACCGACACCACTACCATACAGCCTGGACACGTCCAACGCCATCAGGTCCATGTTGTTAGGACCCCCAGCGCACGTCACGTCTAACCCAAATGGCTTCTTGTTGCTAGGTGCCGCCGCAGTGGACGACATGGCTGACGACGGTGGTAGGGGAGGGGGTTTTTTCACGCTACCCTTCCGCTTCAACGACAGGTTCGAGTCCATCGAGTCGGCAGGACTCGTCGGGTTCGACGGTTTTGACCTCTTCTTGCCCTTTGCCGTGCCACCACTACCTCCGTTGCTCAACTTCATTCCGGGTATGTTTATGTTGGAATGGGCGGACATCATATGCTGCGAGTCTGTGAACAAACACATCCCAAGGTCAATCTCCGTCGCTGGCGTTGTCGTATTTGTCATCGTCGACGACGTGTTCTTGGGTAGTGGCACTAACGGCCGTGAGACCCGGTTTCGTTGCGACTTACTCATGAAGTTGTTGTTAACAGGCACCATGGTCTGGGCATTAGGGTGAGCCACGTGGGAGTCCAACAGTCTAACAATGTCGTGGTGCAACCGTTCGCTGGCCACATCCCGAGGTAACCTTTCCATATGGTCTGCGATCTCACGGTTCGCGAAATTATCAAGAAGCGCTTTGCATGCTTCAAAACTGCCTTCTCTAGCTGCCAGAAACAACGGTGTTTCGTCCTGGATACAAAATAAAACAAAAGTATCGTTTAGAAAAATATTTTAAATCTGTGCTTAATGCCTGTAAAATTTAGAGCTTATTCGCTAATTGAATTAAAACTGATAAAAAAAAAAAAAACATATATATTTTTACCTTATCGTCTTGAGCGTCTTTGTTGGCGTTGTTGGCCAGCAAAATATTGACTGCGTCTACATTATTCACTGATGCAGCCCAGTGCAAAGCCGTTTTTCCACTATTATCTGGTATGTTGATATCGGCGTCAGCATGAATTAGGTCCTCTACCATTCCTTCGATGGCTAACCTAGCTGCTAGGATCAATGGTGTCGTACCGTCGTGCATCCTCGCGTTTAAATTTGTCGACCGGTTTCTCAGTAAAATCTACAAATATAATTTAAAAAAATACCATTAATAAAACTGTTTTTTTTTCAACTACAATACATTTTCTTGTGTGTTTAAAATAAAAATAAATTAACTTACTTGGAAAGCACCCATTGCGTCAGCGGCTACGGCGGCATGCAATGGTGTCCGGCCAGTATGGTCTTGAAAGTTAACGTCAGCACCCATATCCAACAAGCGTTTGGCTGCATCTGCTCTAGCATATCTTGCGGCCAAATGCAATGAAGTTTCACCAGTCTTATCAAGCGTAGCGTTCAACTCTGCACCTTGTGAAACTAATTCTGATATCATGTTAGTTGTAGCGTCTTGATCTCCTTCGTCCTCATTATCAATGCTCGTGTCCAATCCAGCACCACCAGCTACTGTCACATCCATCAGTCTAGTCAACCCACCAGGGAGTCTTTCATTAACTTCGGTTTCCTATGAAAAATAAATAAGCCTCGTTTAGTAATATACAAATTAAACATCGTAAATATTCTTATAAACTTACTCTAGACGGTGGTGTGTACATGACAGTTGCCTTATTATCGTTAGAATTTAAAGTACAGTGACTCCAAACATCATCGTAAGGGTTATCCAAAGGTTGTGACAATATCGGAGCTGGCCTATGTCGTTTTGCTGGAGGCATATCACCCTCAGCATCTTCGTCTGACCAAGCACCAGCACCTCTTCCCATGGTCATTATACCACTATTCATGTCCATACAGCTCAAGGTCATGTTATTCTGTTTCATCGTTCGGAGTTCCTGTCCATCGGGTACTCTTCTTTGAGTACTTGTTCTACTGCTGTTACTGCCAGTACGTAAGAATCCTTCTGGGAACCATGTTATACCATTCGCTTTCTTGCGATGTGTGGATATCAACACTCCAAGACTAAGGCCGACTACTAGTATCAAGAACATTCCAGTCAACACTAACGCTGTACTACTCCTAGGTTGTTCAATTGGAATTTGACTTCCCGGTCCGACACCTTCTGCCTTGTAAATAGGAAACGATGTTGATAGCGCATGACTAGCGGCTGAAGCAGCTAAAAATCCAGCAGCCTAAAACAATGAATGCACACTATTAGTAAAATCTCTCTTAAATTTTTTTTTCTGATTGACTTACCCCTGTGCCACTTGAGAAACATTCAACATCTCTGGTAATCTCACATTTCCTATTATCGATTTCTAAATAAACCACGACAGCTCCAGGAGGACTTTCTGCGGGGAATATCATCTGTTTTCCGGTCAATTCATCTTGTTTCACTCGGACTGTAGCTCGTAACTCTCGACCCACCTAAACAATTTGTTTTATGTCAAACATCTACAATTATTTTTTAACCATTTTAATGGTTCTACTTACCTCTCGCAAGAAAGAAGTTAAATTAGACAATAGTTGATGATAGTCCATCCGTAAAATGAGACGCATGGCACCTTCAGCGATTTTAGGTGGTTCTCTTTCACAATCCAAGCCATCCCAATTACATTCGGCATTATTGCATCCATAATCACAATGTCCATTAGCATAATGACTTTGACAATATGCATCATAGATCGGACTAAAATACATTAAAACAAATTAATATAATGTATTCATTAAACATACAATAAATCAACAAAATATAAAACACATACTTGCAAGGCATTAGAGTTCTTTCACAATCTCTACCATCGTACAAACATTCAGGTGTATTACACTCCGCGTCACATCGTCCATCAGCAAAAACTTGCCAGCAGTTTTTGGTTGTAGTACAATTTCTCCAAGGGTTCAATCCGAGAGAACAATCACCACCGTCGAAATCACAGGCAGCTGTATTACATTCTTGATGGCATCTGTTATCTTGAGACTTAGCAGTGCATCCATTAGTTATACAAGCAGCCAGCTCTCGTTCCCAATCGTAATCTTTTTTTGTCATAATGCCTTTGGATGGGAATTTTCCCAGACCTCCTTTAAACTTGGAATCATAAATATTACAATTTTTTCCTGACCAGTATATTGGACAGAAACACGCATAATCTCCGAGTTTATTTTGACAAGTACCGTCATGTTCACATGGATTACTTTCACATTCATTATAACTATCGACTTCACAGTGAATACCTGCCGTGCCCGGAGGACATTCACATTGATATCCTCCATGTTCTAGTGAGTGACATAAACCATCACCTTGACAAGGACTAGAGTCACAATCTACACCGAAGAATTCACAATTCCTTCCAGAGAACTCTTTCGGACATACGCATGTATGACCACCTTCCACTTGAGAACATACACCACCGTTTTGGCACGGACTGCTTTCGCAGAAGTTGACTTTAGTTTCACAATGTCTGCCCATGTATCCAGCACGACAGTTACAGTGGAAATTGTTGACTAATTGAACGCAGTCCAATGTCCCATATGGATCACAAGGGTTTGATAAACATTCATTTATGTCTCCTTCACATCTGTGGCCAACAAATCCAGCTGGGCAACGACAATCGAACCCTCCAACTCGATCAATACAAGTGCCGTTGTTGTGACAAGCTTCGGGTGAGCAGTCATCAATGTTTATGTCACAAATAATACCCAGTGTACCTGGTGGACATGAACAACTAAAGCTATTGATTAAATCACGACATGTTCCACCGTTTTGACACGGATTGGGATGACAGTCGTCAACGTTCAGTTCACAATTTTGTCCCTGGAAGCCACGTGGACACTGGCAAGAGTATCCCGCAACTAAATCTCTACACGTTGCTCCATTTTGACAAGGCGCTGAATCACATTCATTGATTTCTTTCGTACAATAGCTACCAGAATAACCGTCGGCACAATGGCACCTATGACTATTACCAATATCTTCACAAACACCCCCATTATGACACAGAGCATCACGTCGAACACCTTTACGCAACGATGCATCGTTACAGGATACCATTTCCACGTCACATACTTTGCCCGTCCAACCGGGCTGGCAAACGCACTGGTAAAGGTTCTGAATTTGTTTACATGTTGCTCCGTTTTCACAGGGTTGTGGTATGCCTCCGCCACCACTGCACCAGTCTACCAATGATTCGCAGTTCTTGCCCGTATAGCCGTACGCACAATGACATGTATAATACTTTCCGTGATCGAGGCATGTACCACTATTCTCGCAAGGTGACGAATCGCATTCGTTTATTCTAGTTTGACAATTTAATCCAGTATACCTACATAAAACAAATTAAATTGTTTTTATTAATTGAAACGAAAATATTTAGGCAACAAAATAATTATTTTACTTACCCAGTTGGACATATACAAGTGTAGTTGTTAATACCATCGACGCAGGTGGCGCCATTCATACAGGATGAATCTGTACAATCCTGGTCATTAGTTAAACAGTGCATGCCAGAAAACCCAACGGGGCACGTGCAAGTGTACGAATTTACATATTGTTTGCAAGTGGCTCCATTCAAACAAGGTTGAGATAGACATTCGTCGACGTCTACTTCGCAGTGACGACCAGAAAACCCGTCAGAACACATACAAGTATAATCGCCAATGCCATCGAGACATGTAGCTCCGTTTTGGCAAGGTGCTAAATTCAAAAATTAATCATGGTTAGAAAATTAAAACTTGGGATATCTAGATAACAACTTTAAAAACAGTAAATTGACTCACAAGAAGCGCATTCGTCAGTATTTATCACGCAATCACGACCCTGAAACCCAGGAGCACAGGCGCATTTATATGATCCGTCAGTGTTTTGACAAGTGGCACCGTTCCGACAAGGTGCAGTCAATGCACACTCATCCACATCTTCGTTGCACAAGCGACCTTTCCAACCAATCGAACATTCACATGCGAAATCTAAAAAGTTGCTGGAAGGCGAACACTTAGCGCCGTTGCGACACCTGTTCGGTGTGCATGGGTCCAATCTGCTCTGGCATTCCGAGCCAGTAAACGGTAGTTGACAGACACATTTGTAAGCGTTCACCAAGTCAATGCACGACCCTCCATTTTTGCACGGGTTAATGGCACAGTCATCGATGTTTACATCACAGTTGTGCCCAGAATACCCGGGTTTGCATTGGCACGTGTAACCGTTTACACGGTCTGTGCACACTCCACCGTGCTGGCATGGGTTCGAACTGCACTCATCGATATCAATGTCACAACGTTTTCCAGTGTATCCCGGCCTGCAATGGCATATGAACTGGTTGAGGCCGTCCTCGCAGCGCAACGCATTCAGGGAACACGGGTTGCTGGCACATTCGTCGATATCGGACAAACACCGGGGACCGTAGTAACCTCGAGGACACTCACAACGCCAACCAGCCACTAGGTCCACACAAGTTCCGCTGTTGGCGCAAGGGCTACTGGCACATTCGTCCACGTTCATCTCGCAATGCAAACCAGTGAAACCTGCCAGACAGTCGCAAGAATACCTGTAAAAAAAAATATGAATCGTTAGTGTGAGCAGTACATATACAAGCATCAGTAGACGAAGAAGATGTAAAATCGCCTTACTTGTTGATTCCATCGATGCACTTCGCCCCGTTCCGGCAGGGGTTGGACACGCACTCGTTGATGTTGACCTCGCAGTTGGAGCCAGATGTGCCGGCTCGGCAACGGCACTGGTACCCGTTGATCAGGTCCTCACACGTACCACCGTGCTGGCAGGGCGCGGATGCGCACTCGTCCAGCTGGTCCTGACACAGAAGTCCCGTGTAACCCGGATGACAGGAGCACGTGAATGAGTTCTGACCATCGATACATTCACCATGCTTGCATGGGTTCGACAGACAGTCGTTGATATTGTTCTCGCAGTTGAAACCTGTGAAGCCCGGGGAACACTCGCACTGGTAACCGGCTATAGAGTCGTGACATATGCCGCCGTGTTTGCACGGGCTGCTCACGCAGTCATCGATGTTGGTCTGACACCGTGGTCCTGAGAACCCGGCGGGGCACGAGCATTTGTACCCGTTGATCATGTCCGTGCATACACCGCCGTTCTCGCATGGGTTAGCTTCGCACTCGTCCACGTCGATCTCACATTGCGTGCCGGCAAACCCTGTTTAAAATCACCACCGTCATTAGTAGTGGTTAAAATATTATATTATTACACCTAGCACAATATTATATTATGATGTTGTGTGCGTCACCGTAGGTAGATATCTATTTTATCATGGGAAATACGGCTAAAATAAAAAGTTACAGCGAATGTGTGTTCCAGATTATAGATGCAGGTCACATATCGCGTCGTACATAATATTATATCATATCAAACGTAGAGAGAGAGCGCGCATAACAGGTGTGTGTTCGGGGCTACTGAGTGTGTGTGTGTGTGTGTGTGTGTGTGTGTGTGTGTGTGTGTGTGTGTGGGAAATGAATAATTCCAAGGAATCGACGGGATCCAGTTCCACGTTTGGTAATTAAAGGTTGACGGTCTGGTTTTTAATCGCGCGGGAACGAAATTAATTATCCGACGCAGAACTATCGCTCGACAGACCATCTGTCTCCAGGTTTGGTCGACAAGGACTGTTTGTTACGCGCACGTCCACGGAGAGACCTCAGTCCGGTTTTAGTGCACAAGAACAATACCAAATCCAATAAAGACCGGCAAATTATTACAATGTTTCCCTACGATTCGCGTATTATTCAATCAGACACGTGAAGAAAATTACTAAGCTGTCTGCTCGCGACAACAGTAGTTTTATTTACTGCATTTTTTTTACCGGCTATTAAATGTGGTATGATAAAACTGTTCACACGCGAAATATTCGATCACATAATAAGTAATGTTTATGGTTATAAGTTTTTTTTATGATTATTTTTCATCGGGCGATGATTAAATATTATTTAACATAGTTTTGGACTATAGCCAGTGTTAATGAAGACATTACCTAATGATAAATTATTTAATTATGAAACCTACAAAAAAAAAAACAATTCAAAGCTTTACTTTCAGTCTTGAATTCAAAATGAAAAATAATCCCACGGTAATTGTGTCATACATAATATTCTTATGCATTATGTTATTCACTCATATTGAACTAATCAGAACTAAATGAATACCATGTTTATGAAGCATTTATGTTACAATTCTATAATTAATTTATATGGAATAGTAAAATATAATTGAAACCCGATAGATTGGTTATTTCATTATACACATTATAAGTATAAAGATAATTAAATGTTTGAATGTCTCGGGTTTAGATTACCTGAAACTCAATACCACGGTTTTTATGTAATCGTAACTTGTTTATAGTTTAGAAATCAAATCATTCACATTCATACATTTACAGGGCATGCTTTAGTATAACATTCAACGTGAAAAATTACATTGATAGTATTTTGTGACGCTGTATACGCGTATTTTATCAAGAATTATGATGTGCATGATGGGTGTGTGAATTATTGTTTCATATTTCAAGTAAACATCACCGATGTTAATATTTATAAAACCAAACTCTGCAACCATATGTAATGAAAATAAATATCGTAGTTTTTTTCCTTTCCGTCTCACTTGCGTTAGTAAAAAAATGATTTAGAGAGGAAACTGTCTTTGCGCT
The DNA here is from genome assembly GCF_005508785.2 of Acyrthosiphon pisum. Taxonomy (NCBI): domain Eukaryota; kingdom Metazoa; phylum Arthropoda; class Insecta; order Hemiptera; family Aphididae; genus Acyrthosiphon; species Acyrthosiphon pisum. Next base: position 61,797,243 of record NC_042495.1, read on the forward strand.
ATACTGAACCAAACCCGATGCCATCTGTTCGTTTAATGGGTTCAATTTGAAACTGGGTTATAACACATTTTTTTTAACGGCAGTGTAAAAGTGTTAAAAAATATATATAAGGATGTAATCCTTCTGCACATTTAGCTAAATATAAAACAATGTGGGAACAAAATATAATAACTCGTCCTCCGATTCGTTTCGTCGCGTCTGTTTAGCGTTAATGAATATGAATATTATTACGATGTGCAATTTAAGGACCGTTTCCCGGGACAAAAACAAAAAAATGTCATCGTTACGGCCCATTTGTATATGCGGTATAAATCGTAGTCAATATGGTACATAACAAACAAAGTGTATGGAATATAATATTATGTGTAACGTCGTCCGTCGGTTACTGCGATATTATAAATTGTAAAAAAGGCAAATGTTTACGTCGGGTCCAGGCCGAGTCGTGTAAACAACACACGCTGTACGCGGCTGCAGATGACGAATAATCGCCGATACCTTATCTCGAATGCGGTTCCGAGTAGAAAACACACACATAACATCATTATACATAGTAATAAAATATAAGATACGAGCGAAATCGCAATGGGACAATATATTATTATTATAATAGTAATAATAATATTGAACGGAGAAGGAACGCGCGGCGTATGAGAAAACGCGCGTTGGCGAAAAACCCGAGTAAAAACCGATGTAATGTCTCTCCTCGGGACGTGTACCCACACTTGCACGTGCACTCGTACACACACATTATAGGTACACCACACGCGTAATACACGACATACGCGTAATATAATGTCACGTGTAGGTACACTGCACACTCTCGACATACGGCAAAGTCTGAAACGCGTATTTGTGTGAGTGTGAATATTATTATATATTATTATCATATCATATTTTATACGCCATAGCTGGTCGTGCAGGACACTCGGCGAAACATTTGTCCTACACACGCTTACACTCGCGCGCGCACACACCACGACTTTATACATAACACAATGTTATGATGGCATTTCAAACATTAACCGCCGTCGATCCTACATTATTATATAGTACATACACAACTACGGTCCCGCGGCGAAGACAAGACGACGACCACGGTATAATAATACATACCAACAAACGTGGCACGCGGTCGATATTTCGCGCCGGTTTCCATAATATTTTATAACCGGAGGTGTCGTCTTCGTCCGCCACCGCCGCCGCCGCCCGGTCGTGTTTGTCCGGCCGGCCAGCGCGTACCGTCGTCGTGGTTATAGGTACGTGGTTATGGGTACAACACGGCCGTACCGCGAATGATATACGTTGCGAATCTGCAGCACGGAGTGTGAATAACGCCTATATTATATATCGTTCCTCGGCCGTCTCGTCGTCGCGACGGACGCGTTGAAATTTATGAACATATTTTATTATACGGATCCGCCGCAGTGCCCATACGATAGTATTATAATAATAATATAATGCCCGAGAAGAATTATATTATAATATAGTACTATATACACACGGCCGATACCTGCGTATCATGTGCGTTAGATACCGTAGTGTGATACATACCATAATATAGTATAATATCAGATACAAACAACACGGGTACCCGAGTATCCGTGAGTGTACAGTACGTATATAATATTATGTCCGAGTGTGTGTGCGCAAGAGTACCTATATATATATATATTACACGGTGTTGTAAACGCGCGCATGATAATGTTATAGACTCGCGTATAAAATAATAATAATATAATATTATGTACTCTCGGGCAACTGGTACATATATTATTATTATGTGCGCGTCGTCGTCGTCGTCGTCGGCCGGCGCGACCAGTTCTTCTTCCACTCCACTCCGCGCGGGCCGAGTGTCAATCACGCCGTGGTCGTCCGGCGCGAGCGTTATAAAAGGTAAAGTAACACGCAACCGTTGTCGTCCTCATGTCTGTCGATTTATTCGCCCGTTTGATTTGTAGAACTCACTTACTCACTACCTACACTATACCTATACACCAACTGGAATAACCGTGGCCGCAAGGAATATAATATAATATTTTATTATATATATAATAATAATACAATATAATATACGCGCCGAGCGAACGATAGAAGCGGGAATAATAATAATAAATAATATATGAAGCGTTCGGAATCCGGTTGGATCGGTAATGGTTTTTTTATTTATTTATTTTTTCACGTCACTTACTTTCCGCGCCATCACTACACATACGACCCTTTTAGGAATTGTATCCACTATCGAGCCCCCGGGACCGGACCAGTTTGTACTTTCCACCAGGACTCGCTACGATTGGCGCATATTGAAAAGACTTGCGATCACACACACGTACTCGCGCGTTATCCAATATACCTATACAATATGTTTTATTCTGCCGGACGCGGCTAATCGTTAGCGCCGCGATCGTCCGTCGTCGTGAAAACTCAATACAAATGATATTCCATCGTCGCACACGCACAACCATCACCGCCGGTCACACGAGATGCGATAACCTCGCTCCACAGTGCACGGGACATGGCGAACGCAACGCCTGCGAGAGACGGCCGTAACGGATAAACGAATAATAATAATAATAATATTGCGTCCGCAGCTGATGGGCGGGGTATGCGATTCGTGATTTACCGTAACGACTGCGAGCACGACGGCGGCCGGAACAACGCCGCGTGCTTCGCGTTCAAAAATGATAAAACCCAAGTGTTGTACACAACTCTGACGACGGAGGGATTGGAAACGTCGAAATACGATCAATACCCCGATCAGCGCCCGATCGCGTATTATTTTTGATATCGTACATGCTACGTGTTAAATGCTGCAGCGCGGTCAAATACAGAACCCGGCCACGCCACACCAAAAAATAACAATTTTATAGAATCAACATCCGCGATAGAGTGTACTGTGGAGGTAACGAACACGCAGTGCGACTGCAGTGATATCATTGAAATACTATGAACGACGTTTGATGCACCGCGGCCATTAATATTATACGGACGAAGTTTCGTCGTCGCGTACGCCTGAAACCCGTTTTGTTTTTAATGCACCCGAAAACGGGCGCGGACAGACTCGGAGCACGATTCCCCCCGAAATACTTGTTTGCGGACCGATAAAATATTTACGACCCGGCTAACCGCTGCTGCAGGTGCCCGGGTGTCAAACGGTATAATTTATAACGAACCTTAAGAAGGTATTAATATTGTTATTTGGTTTTTTATTGTTACGTTTGTCGAAACGGAAACCGATTCGTCCGGAATCAATAGTCTCGACTACACGACACAGTGGTGCGCCGTGTATACTCCGATCCGTATAAGTCACGTTGTTTTATGTCAAACATAAAACTCACACGTCGATAATAGGAGCTATATAATATATTATTATTATTATGCTTTCACGTGCGAATTATTAAGGCGCGCTCGTTGTGAAGAAGACTTTTATCGCGCATTATAATATTGTGTGCGGCACCAAATTTAGCGTTCCGTAAAATATATCCGTTAACGGTTTCCGGTCGGGCCGATCGACAATAATCGGTATTGCCTGCACTAAAGCTCTCACATGCACACACACGCACGCTCACACACTGTAGCAATAACATTCAATAAACGGTAACAAGCGCGTTCGTTAGCGGCGGTCGCGCCAGCGCCCGCTATACAACGAAGCAGCAACAACGCGATTCCGTGGCGTGGGCGTGATGGTTTTGTACGTATAATATAATATTATACGGACAACAACAAAGCGATAATAGATTAGGGTCAACGCGAAACACGGCGCTGGTATAAGGCGGAGAGGAAATGTAGAAGAGAAGGTAAAAAAAAATAATAATAATAAAACGATGATAATAATAATAATAATAAAATAACTACGTAGCAATATAAAATATACGTAACGAACGGCGATCCCGGAACAATGGTGCATTGTGTATGCATGTGTATACCTACACACACTCGCGGGTTTCGTACCGCCGCAAGTATTGTAGAGATAAATATTTGTATGCCGTACATTCCGGGCAAGCGTGTGGTTTTTTTTTCATTTTTTTAGTCGACGGATCTCGCGGGGGATAGGTATCGTCTGCTCTCGTAGTTAGTGGAAGTCTCCCCCTGCCGGGAGCAACGTTGACGACAACGGCGCTCTTCCAGAAGATAAGCCCCTATATTATATTCTACATAGTCAGAGAGAGAGGAGAGATAGAGAGAGAGAATGATGATATAGAGAGCGTCCATATATAATAATATTATTGTCTGGTTAATGAGGCACCCGGTATTACGCCAATAAAGGAGAACTTTACTATCCATTAGCGATCGCAATCTTCGTACGACGACTGGGTCGCCGCCGGGGAACCCATGTACATTATACGAGAAGACAACGTCAGCCTCGAGTCTCCTCCGACCTCTTATCAGCACGCCGCCGCCTGTTCGATTTGAAACGCTTATAATCGCACACAATATACAATGGACCGTAAATCTTAAAACAAATACCCATTGACAACGACCGCCGTCGATTCCGTGTTGGTGTGCCGCCGCTTATAATACGTGTTTTAATGTGCCCGTTTTTTTTTTATCGAAATAATAGTAATCGATTGTAGTACTTGTCGTTGCGAACGCCACTAAATCCGTTTGGCCAAACATATAGGTACACCTCGACAGCACAAACAGATCATCACCTCTTCGGAACTTTACGGTGGACAAATAAAAATAAATGGTCGTGATACGATCGATGTACCTCTATATATTTCCTCGATCGGACGTGTGCTTAAAAAATATTAAACGGCCGTGTTACGGTGACGGCTGCGGTGGGGCGAACGACCGTTCGGATGTGTTTATCTGGCCGGTCAGATCTGCGGTGCATGTATATACAAGATCACGCGAGATCTGAAAGATAAAGAGAGAGCCGTCGACAGAGCTTTTGTGTGTACCGGTTGGTTTGCTCGCCGCCGCCGACAAACGCGAGCGCAAAAGCAGTCGGGCACGACCCGAGTGACGGACGTCGCTACTCGACCGAAACGGGAAATAATATTCTCTGGAATAGCCACGCGAAAGACTTGAGTTTTTGCCACAATATCTCTCCGAGGACGATTTACACAGTTATAGTATAGTTTAGGACCAAAAATGTAGACGGACGAAGACTAACTTCTCGCAATCATTCATCAGAAATCATTTTTTCAAACGCATATATATACCCCTCCTCCCCCTCACATCAAAATATACTTCTCTGTCTGAATGTCCCTCACTCTGTATGTACTGTCATAGTAAAAGTTCCAACTACACAAAGTGAATTTCAATGACTTATAATACCTATGCAGTTGGATAATTACGTTCAGAATAATAACATTTCCTCGGACAGCGGATTAAAAATTGTTTTCGACGCATATGTATAACGTCTAATTATTTTTAAGCGAGCACATGACGTCCGTCTATAATTCCGACATAATACAACGACCTCTATACACGGCACAACTGCAATTATTGCTATAGATAGGTACACGCGTAATACGACAGACATGTTATATTTTCTAATAACCGTAAATTATCAAATTCCTAAATTAACTATTACATTAAAATATATTACTATATAGGTACTTAATAACCAGCTATTGTTCCCACGCGGTATTGTGGTTAAATCTATATGAATCGATTTTCAAACGATTTTGCAAAATATAAATATAAAAACATGTAATTTTTGAACCATTATATTATGTAAATCAGGAACGTGAATCATTTTTATTTTTTATTTTTTTTAATAGTTTTTATAACGCACTGACGTATAAATAAAGGATTCCGCGAAATCACGTTTACATAGATTATCACTAAGATAGTTCAAAGATAAAAATTGTCACCTCATCAGTTGATAAAAAAATATTATTATTATTATATTATACATTCGTGTACTCATTCGTCACGTTACTACTATAATTCCTACACGGAGGTAGGTTTCTTGCTTCGTAAGCAAATTATAGTGTATAACGTACGGTATATTATAATATGATTATTTTGCAATATCTGCTGATATTATCCGTTTACGCAGACTAGTTTTTATCTAAACTGTAAATTAAAAAGACGATAAATATATTATATAAGACGCATTTTTAGTAGGGCCTTTCGACGGAGATGCAACCTGCAGTATATGTAACGGGAGAAAGAAAATCAAGACAGTACGCTGAAAATGTTTGTAACAAAAGCTTACCTGGCATGCACACGCATCTAAAAGTTCCCGGATCGTCTAGGCAGGAACCTTCATTTTTGCACGGATGCGAGTCGCACTCATTCACGTTGGTCTCGCACCGTGGTCCTGTGAACCCTTGCGGGCAATTGCAGGCGAATGATCCAGGAGTGTTGACGCAAACTCCGTCGTGTTCACAAGGTGATCCTGTATATAGAAAAAAATAGAAATAATTTATATTTTAATAACGACCCAGTGATATGTACAATTCACAATAGTGACGTGTGAAAGTGATCCGTCGCCATCACCACAGCCGTGGAAGAGAGGAGAGTTATATAACAAGACAGTGATGAAAAATCGCTCGCCAACTCACCGGCGGCGGCGGCCGAAAATCTATTACAATTTTTAATTGACTCGTTAACAGAGGCGTGTGCGCCGCTGTTTGTTCACTTGACAATTTAAAAAGATGACTACGTCTTAATTACAACGTTTCACGAAGTGTAATCCATCCAAACGTATACTATATCCATACCACTCTCTTTCTCTCTCTTTCTTTCTTTCTTTCTTTCTTTTTATCTCCCGGTTCCTGATGGGCTCGGCCGCTGACCGTACGGTCAATCGCCGACAGCCCCCCTCTCTTCCATACTCATCACAGGTGTACACACACTCAATCTTCCTGTTTCCGGACGTTGGAATGGCCCTGAAACGTCGAGGAAAACACCGATCGTGTACACGAGCAAGTGCGGACTGTAATACGTATACATGTATAGAGATAAAGATCGCAACAATGTCCACACGGTCACCAATACTATCGGTCTGACCGGTTAAAACCATGTTCACCGTCGTCTATAGGTAACTACGCTTACACACGGACACACATTGTACACGTGTTTGGTTTACCTGTACGGCTATACACCGCACTTGGAGATACCAACGCTGTAGTGTCAACGGTGTCAACCATAAAGCTGGAAAAACCGCTGGCGTTACGCGATAGCCGTACGTAACCATTTTAATTACCGGTCTCTTATCCAAGATAATCTTTCCCCTTATCCCCCACAATCAAATAACACGCACGCCATGGGAACAGGAAGCCGGTAGGCTATTGTTCGGCGGCTTGGATAATGGGGAGTGAAAAAGAGAGAGAGAGCGCGTGATCGGGTGACAGGAGGGAGATCGAGAGAAAGATATGTAGACGGAGTGAGAGAGAGAGAGATACTTAAAGAGCCCTGTGACGACGGTGTGGATTACAAGAATAGTAGAAGAAGTAGAAGAAGAGGTGGCTGTTCTTTTCGCCTCCATCCTCCCTCAACGGAGACGGCGGCGTGTGGTTTTATGTTGTGGAAATGCGATAGTGTGGGAACTTGTGATTTCGGCGGAGGATTCGTATTATATTATTATATTATGCGTGGTTTTATTATTAATAAAAAAAAAAATTTTATCATACCTTGTTCGCATTCGTTGATGTCTTCGGAACAATCGACTCCTTTGTAGCCGGAAGCACACGAACAAGTGTACGAACCGTTGATCGGACTTGTGTCACATATGGCATCGGTGTGACACGGGTTAGACGTGCACGCGTCATCAAGGTGGCACAGGAGACCTGTGAAAAATGCGAACATTTCGTGATTAGTCATTGCACGAAATTATGTGTCGTTGGCTGCAGACAGAATACTATATAGGTACCATCCCGGTATCCTATATATGCTGTTCACCCGCTACCGCTGTTATTCGATGTGTATAACAAACACACGTCTGATACCTTTGGTTGATCTACAAAATGATTGTCACTCACCAGTCTTGCCGTACGTGCACTGGCAGTGGAAGCTGCCGACCCGGTCAATGCAAGTGGCACCGTTGAAACAAGCGGCCCCGGCACAATCGTCAATGTTCACCGAACAGTCTTGTCCGGTCCAGCCATTTACGCAAATACAATTGTACGATCCCAACGAATTGGTACACGTCGCGCCATTGTGACAGACGCTGGGTCGCATGGCGCACTCGTCCACGTCCATCTCACACGAATCGCCCGTCCACTGGGCCGGACACGAGCACGTGTAACTGTTCACGCCGTCCACGCACGAACCACCGTTCAAGCAGGCGTGCGGTATACAATCGTCGACGTTTTCTTCGCAGTTTTTGCCACGGAAACCTGTGCAGGAATACCAGAAAAAATGTGTTAAACAAATTTAATAATTCAATTATTCAGTAAAATGGGTCTGAGAATCAATAAATTACAAACGACAGCGTACCCGACCAACTTGGGTGTTCTAACACCAAATCGTCCGCGTCGATAATTTCGACATCACGCACCTCGGAACGCATGTGTGGTGATGACCATTGCTTATAGGTCTACCCCTACAGATTCGTTCACACTCAACCCCCCCCCCCCTACCAACTCCAGAACATAGCTTGAGAACGATCCAAACATGGGCCAAGTGATTTTTCGTCTATATTATGTATACGACAGACATTATAGCGTATAATATGACAACGACGGAGCGTAATGGATCGCTAAATAATATTAAGAGGCGCGGTAAATGTAATTCATTATGCGTGTAATAATTATTATTATCAAATCGATCGACAACTATATGGTCGACGCGTCGACACGCAAACATTGCTCGGTGTCGGCATGTCGGCGCGTAGGTGGGCGAAACCGGTGTGCGTGTCTCGACGAGTGTAAAATATTATTATTTTATATTAAATATGCTTTAGGTATAATATGTATATGTAGAGCGAAGGGCAGGACGACCGATACTGCGTAAAATCGGTATTTTAATCGATTCGGCCGCCGAACGTCATTATCTGGTGGAAACGCGTCCGACGGATTTCGTTATATTTTTTTCACACGAGCAGATCTCGTTCGCGCGAGCCCGCCGACCCACCGCACACCAATTGATAATAATATTATACATATATGCGGACAGTGGCTGTGCGTAAGGCATGTACAGTGTATACGGATGGAATATTATTATTATTATTCTAGTGACTACTGTGGCGCAATAGAAACGGACCAAAAAAATGCGTGCGGCGTCGAGACGATCCGTTAGACGGGTGTCGGACGGAGAGCATTTAAAAAAAAAAAATAGATACAAACGTAAGCAGGTATATAATAATATGTAGGTACGCAGATATATAGTATTATTATTCTCCGGTCACGATTACCGCGATAAAAACTCGGCGGATCGGCGGGCGAGTCGAATCGGATATAATATTATAATGTGCAGCATAATATGTATGGGCGAGGGCTCGGGCGCGTGTTCGTAAGGTAAGGTATATAATATAAGGCGTATGTATATACCGTGCGTGGCGGCCAAAGCGATCCGTTAGCGGGCTCCGACACGGCGGACAAAAGGGGCGGCGGTGGGGCGGTACAAATACGAACGGCTTAATAACGTCGTCGACAGATGTGAGACGATATTATATTATGCGAACGGTTTCGTGAGATGCTGCAGCGCGTTACACAGGCGGCTAGACGCGATGCTGAAAGGTACGAGACCGCCCGAACCGTCAAAACGCTCAGTCGTCGCCCGATTGACGGGATACGAGTGATCTCGTAATGCACTCGTGTGTGTGTATGTGCGTGTGTGTGTGTGTGTGTGTGTGTGTGTGTGTGTGTGTGTGTGTGTGTGTGTGTGTGATCGATCGTAATGGAAAAAAAATATACATATTATTATTAAATTTCGATGTACATCGCGCGGGCTTGCAGTTGAACAAACACTGCCGACTTTGCGCGGACGGACGGACGCGCTCCACTATTTTTACATCTCGAGTAGGTATATCATTAATCTCGTCCGACAGTCCACAAAACTACACAACCGACGCCGTTGTCACCGTCATAATGCGACTTGGTCCGGATTTATAATAATATTATAGTTCTACGGAAATGATAGATACCGGCAACGAACTATTTCTTTGTACCCGCTAAATGAAAAAAAAGAATTACATTATACTCTGTTTTTTGTTCATATTTCTATTCTCCTCGCCGTATACTACCGAATTGTGATGTCTCTGGGAAATATTTGTTATGTTAAACACCCACACGGGCGATTTTTCATTCCCGAGGTTCATATTCGGTTTTGACTCGGCCGGCGACACGTCGATTGAATACCGTCGACAGATGTTATTAATAATAATGATATAATTCGGGGTCAACGAGTCCACTGCACCCATTCCCCACCAACTACATCGCCACCGAGGTGGTTGTCAAATGTACATACAGGTGACAAAACCGGTCAATGCGCGAATATTTTTCAATATTGATTTTTAATTTTAATATCGCGTGTTCTAGATATTGGGAAAAAAAAGTTTTAATAATAAAATCAATTCTAATGACATCTCGAAAATGTCGTCAACTATTAATTCCCATGGACTGTCGTCTGATAGCCAGTATTTTCCCACGAACCCATTCACCGCCGAGATAACGTAACCATACACAACTTCCGACAAATATCCACATTATTGGCGATTAAAAATTAAATACAACCGCTAAAGCCGGAAACTATTCGGATAAAAACGTAATATATCAATCTTTTTTTTGGTCACGTCGTGCGAAACCCGAAAGGTACACTTACGCGCACATGACCGGCAATATTTAGGACATCGATAAATCATAAAACGGCCCAATAGCGTAGGCCTAAAAACACGTCGGTTTAGTCGAAAATCGATATTATAATTAATGTTTTTCTTCATTTTTTCGTTTTGTTACTTACCCACCCATCGCGCAGTTATATCATTCATTCGTTGTAAATAGATAAATAATTTGACGTCGGTTGGTATACTGATGATGTCTGAACAATATTATTATTTATATTGTTCACTGGACGTATCCAAGGTATGATTGTCTCGTATTATGTTCCCGGCGAGATTTAAGGGTCATTGAGCGTGTATGTGTGTGTCTCAACACAAGTAATAGAAGAACCCCCGTCGACTGACCCATGGCAAATATCATTTATAAACAGAGATCACAGCCAATACCCGGTCGTTTTCAAATGATCAGGGCATACTTAATATTACGTATTTTGGTCAAATACACAGTCGTTTATACATATTATGTATTACTAGGATAAATGATCGTACCCGACTTGCACTTGCACTCGTAATTGAGATCGTCGATTTGCATACACCTGCCGCTGTTCATACACGGCGACGGATCGCACGGGACGTATACCATCTCGCAGTTCTTGCCTGTGTAACCTGGTTCGCAAATACACCTGAAACCAGAAATACAAGTTAAAGTTGTGTTTAATACATACATTACACTTCATAAACAATAATTCATTTTGCCCAGACTTCATTCCGATTTATCACTTTATAACGCGTCAGTTTCGAGCTTAAGACTTAAATCATATGTGTTTAAATTACATATATATATTATACCATGTAATATATAAAACCGTTCGAGTAAAGGGAGTAAGCATATTTTTTTTATTATTGGATTAAAACGAATAACATTTTAATTGCTATAAGATGTTTACTACCCATATCATAAAACATCATTATTAACGATATGATGAAATATTTATTTTTAAATACCAAACTTAAGTACCTAGTTATTACTTTTAGTCAAATTTAAATCAGATTAAAGAATGATTTAATTTACATTATAATTTGTTATATTGTAATTTATATTAAAGTAACAATAGACTATAAAATTAAGAATTCTTAACAGAATGTAGTTATTATGTAGATACATCTAGTTTTTCCCAACAAAAAAATTACGAGCAATTAATAATACCTAATAATAGAGTATAAATACTACGTAAATACTTTTAACGCCTCCGCGAAATTCAGTATTTATATTACATTTTTTTCTTTATTTTTACGGAGAGGCGAGTTTATTGTTGGTAAACTATGTTTTTTTTGCGTATTATATGATAAAACAACATGGACCCGAGACAATGGGCCAATTGTGTATAGCCGCACTGAATGATTGTTCCTAGCTAAAAAATCGTGTGAACCGAAAAACGAAATAGTATAAAAAATTTAAAAAAATTATCGCTCGCTTTTGCACACAAACAACAGTTGTGTAGTATTGTGTACGAATTTAGCGTGGGCGGCTATTTCTTATCTTTTGGTATGACAAACAAAGTAAACAAAAATTTTAAATAAAAATAATAAACACACACACAAACATATTATTACACTGTACACTATAAAGTATATACTGCTAATTGTCCCACGGCAATGTCCTACTATAATACCTATGTGTTTTTTTTCATCTATTTTGCTATATTTTTCAAAAACGGTACAGACGTTCACCTATGACCCAATTTGGTGAAACCCAAACACTCAAACACGCCAAAAACGTCAGTTCCAACGACAGGAATTTTGCAAGAACTAGGTACATATAATATGGGTACACTTTTAATTATATATGTATATATGTGAGTGAATGTGTGTGTGTGACCAGTGAACCGGAACGCGTGCGTGTAAAAGATTAGATGACCGAAGTCTAGACAAGATCGCGTGCTCTATCGTTTTTAATATATTTTATTATTATGTATATTATTATTGGTCTGAGTATTAGAATACTCGGATTTCCTGCGGGCGATTCGCGTACGCACGTCAGTGAAGCTGTTGTGTACGCTACTTTAAACGTGGTAAAATATGATGTTTTTCCTTGTGCACGAGGTATGATGTATGTATAATAACATTATATAGGTACATGCATATTGTCCAAAGGAACGGGGGAAGAAAAAATAAAACTCGCTCGCGTGGATCATTATGCAGTTATATGGTCAAGAACGCCTACGGAAAAGAAATAATTACACGTCCGCGGACGACTTAAAAATTATGGACCGTCGGTTTGCGTGCATTGAATTTTTTTTTATATGCGCGCGCACTCGCACTCACGCACACACTCACATAATACACATGCATATGTATGCGTATATAAATACACACCAGAGTGTTTTCGTCTACAAGTTTTTCATCATTTTTGATTTGAATGTTCCTACTCGAATACACATAATATTATAATATATTAGGAATGTTTATAATCCGGTTTTTTTTTTATTTGCGAGGGGTTTTCGACTCTAATTAACGTTATCCACCGAAATATACCGGATGACGGAGGTTATCGTCTATCTCGTCGTCGGTTCAATAATAACAACTGAATATAATATATACATAAACTACAGCGACAATATTTATTATATTATATTATCTATGCACGTTCCATAGGCAGGTACCAGAATATTACATTACTACCTACTGTGCCTAATATTTTATTTTCAAAACCGTTGGTAAAGCGTATCACCCGTGCGGTGTATTCGGTGTCACAGCGATGAGACCACGGACATAAATAATAACTAGTTTTCGAGAACAATATATAATACGTAACTATTACAATATACTTACGCATACGATCCATGAGTGTTGACGCATTGTCCGTGCACGCAGGGTTCGGTTGTTGAACATTCCTCAATGTCTTCGGAACATGTTGTGCCCGTGAACCCTGGGGCACAAGTGCACTCGTAAGAATCGTCTTTAGAGGCGCATTCTGCTCCGTTCTTGCACGGTCCCGAAGCGCAATGGTCCTCCAACTCACAATTAGGTCCTATGACACAGAAAACCAACAAACATGTTAATCGAATATATACTAAAAAGATAAAAACTTGTAGACATTTTATACGATCCAATTTGGTGTGTAAAATTCACATTTATCAAAATAAGCCCAACCAGTTGGACGAAACTGGTCAGTGGCCAGTATATAATATAGAGGTAGTAATATACATATTATTATGATGGTGAGATAAATCAATTGACACAGAATGTCAAATTTTGAATTAATTTAATGACCGCACCTATATTATGTTTATTTATTTGCAACTGTTTTCTAGAGAAAAGCTCAATATTAAAATACTTGCCTTTTATTATGACTTGTCGATCTGTCCCTAGACAAAAATAGGTTCAAAGAGACGGGAAGCCTGCAGAAGAATAGACTTTTGAACGATATAAAACAATGTTTTTCTACAATATCCGAGAACATCGTTATTCACTAAGGTAATATTTATTATTTATCTGTCCTCGGCAACATTGTGTAATTGAGAGCCAGTATAAGCACATCTAGTCGCTGTGTGATATACTCGTTATATTATTATTATACCTGATAGTTGATACCTATCCAGTTATGCAGTGCCAGATTGACGGCTTGAACTCAGTTTTCATAACGCGCTTTATACAAATATGGACAGTAGGTAGGTATATTAATATATTTATATTTTGTGTCGTATTGAGAAAGTCGGCAGGCTTTGTTTAAAACACATCGTCAAACTGTTAATAAATCTCAGACGAGTAAAGAGGATGCGCCGAGCGAACGCGGTCGATCATCGCTCATTAACATATTAAACCCATAATGATATATATAGATACCTAGGCATAGTATACCCGTGTCGTAGGGTCAGCATAAAACGTTACGTAACCACAGCTAGTGCACACATGTTATGTGCGCACACATGCGTCGAATACGTTATCCAATACCGTTTGAGTAAAATATACGCTGTCAACCCTCCCCACTCCCGTATAAGGGTTGACCCGCACGCAGAGAGCGTAAATAAAATGTGTTTCGCGACCAGTACAACATGTATTAGTCGTGGAAATCGATTACGCCGGAACTCCGCGGAGATGACGGTTAAGCACATACAAATAATGGCAAGTAGAAAAAGAAGACGAATCGTTGTGCGCGCGCTGTTTTGTCGGAAGAAAAAATAATAATAGAAATAACCGAGAAGAATGACCGACGGTATAACACGGCGACGACGACGGAGGCGTAACGATGTTGTATGTACACGTACAATTTGTTAGCTCGTCGCCGCCATGCAATAAAACGTTGCACACGACATATTATATTATATTATATATATAGAGAGAGAGAAATAGATTCCGCCGCCGCCGCGTTATACGGTGCGAGTTTTATCGGGAGGAAAAAAAGCAGTGTTCACGGAATGCTTTTTTTCTTTGCCGTATACAGCGATGCTCGCTATTATTTTTATTGTCTTTTCCCCTTACGAGTCGACAATACGATCATCTAAACCCGGTTCGACACTCTTCGTTTCCTACAACACTATAATAGTACATGGATACCCAATACCTCCGCCTATATAAAAATTATAGCCGTGGATAGCCAAAACGTCTATGGTGACTTCCACATAAAGTGACTTGATATCTATATTATTATAGAAGTCAGACGATGATGTGTTATTACATTAAATGGGGGTATAACGGTATATTTCGGGGCGGACCTCAGTGCCGGGCCACCCCTATACGCGCCCGTGCATGGATAACCCTGCAAAGCGACGATCAGGCGGGAGCATATATAATAATATAATATGTTGTAATACTACTTCTCATCAGATCATCCTCGTCGTCCGACAGACGCTATGTCGTACAATCATTATATTTTGATCTGGTTAGGCCACAGCCCACAACTTTTGACTGTCAAAAAGTAAATGTATGATACAAAGTTATATTATGCATACCTGTAAATCCGGGAGCGCAGTTGCACCGATGTTCCTTGATGTTGTGCAGCCAACACGTGCCGCCGTTTTGGCATGGTTTCGAGTCGCACGCGTTCGATATGGGTATCTCGCACAGGGACGCGGTAAATCCCAGCGGACACTGGCACGAGAATCCGGGCTGAGAGTGTGGTGATACTTGCGTGACTGCGCACGTTCCGGAGTTTTGGCACCGGGGAACGGGACCTGTGTGACAGGGATTTTTCCATTGACAGTAAGGTCCGACGAACAGTCCAGTACAGCTGCAAACAGGACAAAAACATATTAAGCTCAGTTAGGCAATAAATATTATGGTGCATATATTACTAAAGTTAATTTTCCGGTGCGTTTGGTTTATCCGAAAGCAACTACCATTATGCCATATACCCAAGGTAGCTAACTCATTTCATTTCAAATTGACTGTACCATAATTACACTTGCGAGGAATCGATCAACCCCCCCCCCCCCCACCCCAATATATGGGTTTTCGACATCGCCAAATGCCGAGGGCAAATCCATTTTTCATTAAAATTACTAAATTGAAATTATGAAATTGCTACCGTCCATAATCTCTTAAAAGTACCACATTCGCAATACGCAGAATATAGGTTTCAATTCTATAGGTACTCGTTCATAAGTTCCGACATAAGCTGATGAGGTGGCTTTCAAAGTGTATACTTATGGTAAACTCTGAAAACCCCACAGTACACACCGCGTATAATGATATTAATAAATTATAATATCGGTATTATTATTATTATTATTATTATTATTATGCTTACGACAGAAACAACGATAGCGTATAATAATACAATATATTATAATTTATAATACGGTATACGCGGTATATCAACCACGCGTGTGGTGGAGATACAATATAATACACAATATTATCCAATCGCGCGCGGGTGTGCGTGTGTGTGCATTACACACGTATATATCGGCCGCCCGGAGCACGTTCTTCTATCCGCGCCCGGTCGTGTGCGTGCGCGCGTGTGTGTGTGAGTGAGCGCGCGCGCGCGAGCGTTGTAGACAAGGAGCGGTCACGAGATGCCGAGATAAATAAAATATTATACGCGGCGGCGGCGCAGGGCGAGGCGAAGACCACTGGAAATATTGTTTAGAACAAAAAACCAGATCGTATCTCCGACCATAATATTCGGATTCGGTCGACCGGTTCCACGGCCACCGCCACCACCGCAGAGAACCTTACCGCGTCTACCTCCTCTATGTATATAATATTATTATATACACGCGGTGGATCACCTGCGGGCGACTTGCGCATTCTCTCGCTCTCGCTCTCCCTCTCTTTCTGTCTTCTTATTATTATTATAATCGCGACGCATCGTTATATGGGTTCGTGAGGGTTTGCGCAACACACAGAAACACACACACACACAACCCTCACGCGCGGCATATACCCGAGGTTTTTTAATATTTTACGTTCTATACCCACACGTATTATACATGGTAAATGTAAAAGAACTTAAATTCTCCGTCGTTCCGGGTCAAAGTAGGATTTCGAAACAATTAAGTATATAGTGTATAGATGTATAATACGTCATATAATGTATAATATTGTATGCGTGTGATGTGCAGATGGCAAAAATCGTACGATGGTATATTTTACGGGATCGTCTGCAGTGAGAAAAACGCGATAGTGGAAAAATGTATCCTCGACAGTATTAGAGATATAGTTGGTAATATATTTAGATCTATATATAGTATGATACCTATAGTAGCTGGTACCTATGGTCTGGTATACGGCCGAAGTGCCGACGCGACAAAAACGAATTCGTTTCCGTTGTTTCGTTATAAACACTAAATCCACACCGAAAGCACACTGGCTGACTGTTTTGTCCATTAGCCTTCGGGCGGTCTCGTAGGTAACTAATATATTATTTATTCCTCCATTCTCGTTTTGTCGTCAAACTTAGGCCTGCGGGTCGGATTACTACCCGGTGGCTTGCGCGTTAATGGATTGTTTCACCGACCGTGAAGAGAATTACGATGGAATAGAGACGACGGCCGAACGAAACAGCCTAATGATGCCGAGCCTAATATTTTAACAACAACAAACGATATTATATATATGATTTTTATATTTTCCCCTCCCTTCTCTTCCTCCTTCAGCGCGCGAGACAGGGCGAGAGCGCGCGCACGTCCACCTCGCAGTGAAGAAAAATTATTGTGCTCGGTTTTGAACTCGTTTCGACAACGGCCGGAGACTTAAACGCACACTCATCGTTGTCGGCAGTCGGCACGATATCAAAACAAAATCCATCTGTGTATAGTTTTTTTATTTTCATCTCGCCTCACCCATGCACCACCTGTTATTATTTTATGACACTACGACAATGACTACGAAGCACGGGTTAATATAAGTAATACGTATTAATGTACAATATAATATGTGTACAGGGCGCCGCGCCATGAAAAACGAGAAACATTCCAATAATAATAACGATCGGTCAATAACAGTACATCGATTTATATATACAAATATATTATAAATAATACAATATTTATAAGGTATACAGTATATTATACTGCCACCTGTCGATTTCAATATACGATACGACGTATCTATTTATTATACATATATTGTAGTATTGTACCTAACCTATACACACATTTTGAATTGACACTCGCGTGCACACGAGACTATAATATTATTATAATATATTATAATGTTTGTATATAAAAGTTTTACGTAATCATCGGACAACCCCCGTCCGGCAATATAATATAGGTGATATTAGTTCCAGATCGACGGCGTCGTGTCCGGCTGTGACTTTTAATAAATTAACGACGCAACGGGGCGAAAGAAGTATCCGCCAACAAGAGTTCGCGTTCTCCGATAATCAATTCCGACGCGTATAGTCTTCCAGTCTTTGTGCATAAGTATGTTTAATAATATAACATACACGCATCCTTGATCCAAACACTCGCACATACTCTCATGAACATATTATAATATATACACACACGGTCGCGACCAAAGACGTCACCGATGGCTCTGCCCAGTCTCGACGACAACCGGACGCCCTCTGCATACGAAATCACCTGCGCATATATACCCATGATAGCCCATAGGTGCCGAGCAACAAACGTATAAACGTACACACAATATTAAACGACGACGACGTACGAGCGACGAGCGTGTACGACGCCAATTTGTTACACGCACACATACACGGTATGTATATATATTTACGTATGAGGACATTAAATCACCCCACACGGGCGAACACCGTAAATCCCATAGAGCTCGGGTACGATATATGCAAAATACGCGCCCGTATGATTATTCTACCTACATAAACATAATACGCATAATATATATACATATATTTACATCGTACTGCTGCTGCACGGTTACGAAAACCGGAATCCGTGTGTACTGTCCCTCAGCGGTGCGTATAGTCTCTCCTCCGGAGTCAGCGCGAATTATCGACAGTGCCGTGTACATAATATAATAATATAATAGTCGTTACTCGTTTAGCGATCTTTGTGCACATTCGAAATGCCGCAATCGTACGCTGTGCCTCGTGCATGTTTCGCATATGTTTAGCCGCTCGTTTTTTTTTTAATAATATTATATTATACTATTTTACCCGCCATATATTATTCATCACGCACGAACGAGTGCGCGTATACCTCCGTAGCATACACATCATGCAGGTATTGCCCCGTGTGTTAAATAAACAAAACCTCCATTACAGATTTATGACGGTTATACGATATTTGCAGTGAATTTCAATAGACTCGGCGTGCACCGTTGTTGATATATCTTATTCGACGTTGCGCGTTCTTAAAAAATATCGAAAAAAGTACATATCGAACCTATGGGTGAACACGCCGGCCACGGATTACCGTGAGGCCGCGTAAACAAGCTGCTAGACGTAGATACCTATTACAATGTATACTACAAAACTACTACCAATAGTCGGTCGTTCGGTCCGTTGGTGGTGCAGAAGCGCATATGGTCAAATTATACATCTGACTCGACCGACTAAGCGCGTGCTGACGATGTGGCCCGCTTCAAAACAAAGACCCACTGTCACAGTTCGTGCATTACAAGTTACAACGGATTAAACGGTCGGTAATATTTCGACCACATGTCTCTCTGTGCATACGATGTATACTATCAGGCCGCGATCTTAATGCACATAATAGAACCCTATATAGGCTACGTGCAAATACTATCATAATATAACCGTCATTTATTTCCGAACGCGTTTTACTCGTATAGCATAATTATTATTATAATGTATAATGAGCAGTAATGCAGCATAACATTATCATATTATAATGTATACACTGCAGAACATCATAATATTAAACCCGCCAATTTTTTCTGAAAACCAAAAATAAAAATGAACCACAATCGCCAATTAGTTATTGGAGGGGACAGGGGGACGGCCGGCAAGCGAAAAATTACGGGTGGTGGGCGTGGCCGACGGTAGAGCTAGCGCGAGCCATTCGTAAAATGGGAAAGAGACAGCGCACACCGTGTACACTGCACATCTCCAGCCCGCGCTAGGTCAAAGTACCCGGACGGCGGCGGCGGCGGTCCAAGAGAGACCTTCGGGCTCCCGGTATTGTACCGCTGCCACTATTATTATTAGCATTCTTCTGCTATGGATATAATATAATATACACGCCTCCGGTTCGTTGACGTCTTTTACGTTTATACGCACGCACGGGTAAAAAAAAATATGTCCACAGGCCACCGAGTGCACAGTATATAATATACCTATGTAGGTTTATTATTATTATTTTCGTATATAATATTATGTATATATATATAGCCATATAGGTACACAATGATAGTGCTCTATTGTTACACCGTACGGTTATAATAATAATATCATAATATATAGGTATAGGTACAACACCGCTGCAGTGCGACATAATATTATAATAATACATAGGTACGTATAGGTTCGGCGCGGTGCAGTGGGTATGGGTTATTATACAATGTATAATATTATTATTATTATTACAAGAGTTTCGGTATTGCACTTCGGCGGCACCGCGGCGGAAAACGACACACTATCTAGACATCGCGGTCGTCGTGCTGGCTCATTAGGCATACAACAATCAGCCACCGCGTGTGTAATTGCATTTACATGGCCAATTAATTAATTAACCGGCGGCGGCGGCGTACCGCTAGCGCAGAACACAGTGCAGCGCGCGTTGCGTCGTGACAAATACTCTCGCGTGACAGATGCTCGCCGGTTGATAAGCGACAATAATAATAATAATAATAATAATTTATAAACGGTACGACGACCGTCGTCGCACAGGTACATATTATGCACGTCGTGTGCGAATATAATAATATACGCGTTTCCGGAGAGTTTGCATCGCGAATGATGACGATAGTAATAAGTTTACGCGTACACGGGCAGTATCGTAATAATGCCGGCGACGGTCGGCGCGCGGCGCGGTCTCGCGCAGAGGGGTCCTCCGCGCATCCGCGTACCGTCGGATACCGCGCGCGAAGAACGATAATAACAGGACGAGAAGGGTCCCGCCGGTCGAACGTGCGCCCCCGGAGGAGACCCACCGCCTCCCCCGCCACGCCGGCCTCGGACAGACCGCGTGCGCCGCGCTATATCATTACGGGCCGCGGCGGCTAACCGATCATTTTCCTATACCAACCCTGAGCGTTCAGGTAATAATCTCTCTGCACTATTATATTATTATTATTATCATTATGCACGCATAAGGCATACACGTCGAGGCAAGAGCGATCCGACTGGAAGCTATATTACGATATTATTATAATAATACATACCTAGCAACAAATACTAGTTCAACACGCGGCGAAACGGTCGCGTTTTTTTCCTCTATATACAGAACTTAATATTGTTATTGATATTATAATTATTATTCGTCGTTGTTGTAGTAGACTGCTGCATCAGACTGCAGAGGTTCGTTCCGAGTTTGTCTATAAGGAACCACGGACGAGTTTTGTCACTGCCTTGTGTATAATAATATCATACGCCATCGTTACTGCATAGAATACGATGTACACAATAATATAATATTATAGTGGGATCGAATTCTGAGCATATATTATATAGGTACTGAGATTTCGTGCGTGTACCTATCCATATTGTAAAAGACCCTATTGGTCGTTGTTCTCGATCTGATATAGAAACCCGGGGGGAGGAGGTTTCTGTAAAGAAGCGAGACGCGTTTTATTACCAAACATCTGTCATTTTCTCCCGCTGCAAACCCGCCGACGTTGTTTATTCGTTGGGTTTTAATAAAGATATTGAACGTTTTACCGTTCTCATTCATTATTTGTAAACCCTCGAATTCGAAACGATTCACTGTACATACCTACTGTTATTATTGTTCCAAACTATATGCGTCTACGTGTATGTTTTAATATTTTTTTAATCAGATAAATTTCTAGGTGTACTCAACTATAGGATAACAAGTGTTCGTTTTATTTTAGACGTCAGATCGTTTAGAAGAAAAAAATAATTGGCCGATTTGAATACGATTTAGCAATGCATATGGCGTATAAAAACAGACGTATATTCGGGACGATACTTTTCAAAAAGAAAATAAATCAATTCTCATATACTAGGTATATAATATGTACCAATTATATAATCCTCAGAGTATTATACCACTGAAGTTCATCCACACATTTGTAAATATTATGACACATTATATTTTAAATGTATATTGAGTATAAAACGAATAATACCACCAATTTACACCACCAGAAGGATAACGTTTTGTAATCGTTCGAATGATTGAAATTCCGGGACAATTGCTCCGTGTTGTTTTCTTTTATCAAGCTGCCGGTTTAAAGAAAGAAAAATGGAATGCGAGATAATAATTATTGTCTGCGGACAGTGGTTAATGGATATGTGGAAGAAGGGAAAATCGGGTTTTTTTTATTATTTTTAAACAATCTCCGACAAAGAATCTTTGCCCGAAGGCAAATGCTCGACATCTGAAAATGTGCAGAAAACTATGAGTAACCGATAGGTATGTATTTTTATATATTTTTTTTTCATCTCGGTGACAAACAATGGACCGTCCGAAATACGAATAATAATCCCGCAGTAAAATATGTGTGTACATATTATATAGGTAGTACAATCGTAATATTATTATTATTACCATTATGAAGCCCTCCCCTTACATGGACTACATGCAAAATCACACATTGATATACGATATTCAAAAATTTGTTTACTAGAGTGTTGGAAAAAAATCATGAACGAAAAAACAGAAACGTTACAAAGGAATAATGCCGGCGGGAGACGATAAAAAACCAAAAGGTTCGTATTTATTCGACCAGAAGATATCGGATTCGAAAGGACAACCTTCGTTATATATTCAGATACGTCGTCGGTAATGCGAGAAGATGAAAACCCGTTGTCACCTAACACCATCGGCAACACGATAATTTATTACAAAACAGTAATATTGCTCGATCAACAAGGGGCGACACTGTGCCCAAAGTTTATATAGGTACATTTTTTTTACAGGTTCGTTAAATTTTTGCAATGTATATAATATCCTTAAAACAATTATTTATTTTCTGTATTAAGAACATGATGTTTAAACTGCATAAAAACTGTATTTTTATAGCTATGGCAAATCACTCAAATATGAATGACGCATATATACTATTGTAAATAATATAAATCCATATTTTGCTTTATCAACAAACATACCTACAGAAAATGTAAAATGAGCTTAACAGTTAAATTATTTGTATAGGTACACATCACACATGTTTGATCACAACATGTTTAGTTTGAAAATAAAAATACCTAATAGTCTTTAGCAATATTAAAAATGGATATAACATATAGGTATATATACAGACTAACCTAGCATAGTATTATATAACTTACAAATCAATTATTTTGTAAAAAAATCATCGTAACAATAATTTTTTGAAGTCAAAATCAATAATCCACCCACCATTAATTACTAGTGTAATAAATAATAAATTCATATATTTTTTAATCCAAGTGATATTACGTCTGAATATTATAATATTTCTTCGATTCATAGCTTTCTGGTTATACCGATAAATCATTTAAATGTAATACATTACTATATAGCCGTATTAAATATTAATATATCATATACAATCGTGTACTTTACAACGTTAACGAATATAGAAAATATGTTTACTAAGCAGGATTTCATAAGCCTATAGCACACCCAAAACAGAGACGTGCGAAGTTTTGAAGATAGCACACTTAGATATACAGATTTGAAATGAAGAAAGAACTGCAGTCATAAAGCATGACTTTCTCTTTTTTCTGTAGCCCACGACAGATACAGAAGAATATAAAGGATCTCGGGCAAATCAACGAATCGTGATGATCGATACGGATCATTGGTCCCGACTTTTCATAATAGTGTCATTACATATGACTATATGAGTAGGATTCGCAAATTTTGGTCGGCCGAATATTGAAAATCAACCATTTCTCGCTACGCTACTGTCTTGAAATGTCCGTTAAAATGCAAAACAGCTGCTGTTTCTGCAGCTCTGCACCCCTTCTCCGATCTCGGAAACCTCGAAGGGGCTCCACAATGTATGCTTGGTACTCGGTAATACCAAAAGGGTGAAGATAGACCGGTTACCTTAATACAACCCCTATATTATACTCCTGTATAATACCTATATACACTCCGGATAAATGATCATCTAGAGCGGCATCGGCGTGCGGCGGCGATCGATCGGACATGGCAATGATGACGCAACAGAATTCCAATGTCAAGACGATCACAATGTAAACACTGTGTGTGTTGGACTATCGAGTCTGTGCAGTATACACTCAACGTAGAAAAAACCGTCACGGTTCGAGTGTTATACGGCCAGTAAAATAGAATAATATATTATATATCCTATCGAATTGGTATAAACGCGTCGTGTGTAGTAGAACAACGTTCCACAGAGGTTAGAAGACGGACAGTGTACATCATAATTCTTGGACGTGTATGGTAGCCTTATACACAATAGACGTCTACTTGGGACGTGAAAGCAGCGGTTATCACTGCTGACGGATTAGATATTGAAATAATAATAGAACGGACTTTTGAAATACGAGTCATTGTTTTCTCAGCGACTTTACAATTATTATTATTATTATTTTTTTTTTTAACTCTTCCCATGCAATAAAATAAATGTAATCCTTAAAGATTTAAACGATCACATGTGCCGAACACATGCACTCGTTTATTACACGTAAAAACTAAATAGAAAAAAAACCCGTGTGAATGTACACAGTACATACACGTTTTGTATAAATGTGGGTGAAAAATCAACACTAAAATCGTCCAGAGTAACTGAGTATGCGAACTGTGGTCATTTAGGGAATAATATTTTGTGCCAAAATCAGGTACGGTCATCAATGTTTATTCCTACCCACACACAACGATGTCCCGGAGTTCCGAGAACATCGTATATAAATAATACGATACAAGTTGATAAAAATCGTTTATTTCGTGGATGGCCATGTTTTTTTTTTTACCTTTGTACGCAATTACGTATTCATAAATATTATGAATTTATGATTGTCGTTCCGAAAATCCGCACGATTTATTAACCCGTCCGAGTGACTTACCGGTGGTGACAAAACAAGATAATTTTTACTCTCCGGCAACCCATCAGAAACTTATATCATAAAAAACCGGTTCGTGTCCCGTCGGGTTACTGCCGCGTTATAGACGTTAGAAGCGCGCGCGCAACAGTCGATTTCAATAAACTTGTAATGACGACAACCAAATGATTAATGCCTCTAGATGGCCCCTGGGGATAATGAATATAAAATACAATATAAAAAGATATTTTTGTTAATATCAATGCTTTTAAGCGCCACCACCACAGCGGCCACCCGCAAATGAAAAAAAGAACAGTAAAAATTGTAGCTCTACGTTTTCCGGACAAAAGACGGCAGTAGTTAAATTCAAAGCTGAAAATTAATGACTTTAAGAATAGCCCAATACAAACCCCCTTCTATTATATTCATCCAAATTACTCTAACGATTCACCCGAATTGTCTATATAACCTCAGTTACCCGCCCGCCTCTTACAACGTAAAACATGTCTTGTTTAGAGATTTACTTTTGATCAAAAACTGTAATCCTATTATTTTAAAATAAAATGTACACAAAGTTGTAAATAATATTTATTTTAAATTATAATTCTAAACTAACTTGATATTTAAAATGACTGAAAATAAATAAGATGCCGTAGATAAGTAACAATTAAAATAAATATGGTCACAGAAAATAAATATCCCCTTAAAAATATAAACTAGAATATTAATCAAATAATCATTAGGTATATATAAAACAAGAAATGCTAGTAAAAAATGTAATAATTTCTGAGAATTAAAATGTATTTTAAATCGCCAACTAATCAGTTAAACATAATATAATATCAGATACCTTTAACTGTTGATGTATAAAATGTTGATTAATTAATAATTAATAATTGCATTTTATTTGGTATTGTGTGTTAAAATATTTAATATTTTGAACCTTCTCAAAAAAATCTATTACATAAACTCAATCGAATGAAACTTGATGAATTTAAAAAAGAAATCAATACCATTGAACTGTGAAAAATAAGGACAACTATTATGATAAAATATTCATTGTTTTCTTTGAGCATAATTAAATAATTTTCATTTAAAATTTGTTGATCTGACTTATTCGAAAATGATTTATTGTGTCACTAAAATATGCCACCATAATCACTTATCAGCAATATAAATAAATATTGATAAAACCAATTATATTGCAATCAGTATTAATTAATTTAAAAACACCTAATATTCAACGTAATAGTTAAAAGTATGTTGGGAATACTTGTACCTAGATTATTAAATAAGTATATAGGTATACAACTATTATTTTGCTATGAATAAATTTACATTTATTTTGTAACTTAATATGCTGTCCCTTTAGAATTTGGTCATCACAAAAACCGTTTGTTTAAGTAAAACAATGGGCCCGCGTCTTTATTGTCCTCCCCCTTCTTGGTTATAATACATTATGCTTAACCCAGCATAATTTAAAGGTTCGATGCTATGCATAAATCAATATTGTTGCTGACCATGGCGGTCTAATGGAAATCTTAGAACGTTATGATGGGCTAAGCACAAATTTACCAACAGAAAAATTTGCGTAAATATCTTTTAGTGTGCATCCTACGCAAATATCCTTTGTCCAGTGATACCCAAAAATAAAAAATAAATATTAAATAAAAAATAAAAACGAAACACGCTGTGTGCATACGAAACATTATTCTACGTGCAGCTATTGGTACCCGGAGGTCGCTATAAGGACACCATGAGTTGCGACCGTGCAAAGAATTTAGATTATATACTTAACGTCTTAATGTTTTATTATAATTTATAACTAAACAATAATAACCTAACCAAAATGTAAAAAATATTTCTAAACATTTTCAAAGAAATGTTAGTAAAAAATGATTCAACGAAGTCTGACTATAGGTACTATACATTTTGTTTTTTACCCGTTTTCCAAGCTAATTTGTTACACTCTTCTGTACTAACTACTAAATAACCCCTAAAAGAAAGAGGGCATAATATAATCTCCTTCACGCGTCTATACAAAACCAGCTCAACGTATTCGAAATGTTGCAGGTTTGCCTTCCAGCACGTTCGTATCGGCTAGTCTGAGACATAAAGAATAATAACTTTAAAAAATAATAAAAATAATAACAACGAGTACTTGTTTTCTTGTAATCTGGCGAGAGGTCATAAGCACTCTAGTGTGTTATGTCTCACTCCGGATTTATTACGACTATAACGTACATTTTTTAAAACGTGAAAAAACAACAAACCCCACTTATCATCCAGCCAAGAGTGTCGTTAGAAGTCACTTAATACAAGAGCCTATCCCCTCTTCGTATGCTTACATATACATTATAATATATTATTATGTATGCGTGTATGCCTAAAACGTCATATGTCTCTATATTATGATTGTAATACACGCGGTAGGGATTTCGTATGGATACAACAATTTCGCCATCTGTTGGGCCGACCGTGAGAAAGAGCTTGCCGACAAATCTAGATGTGTCACATATGAGGACGTAATGTTTTGATCAAACTGGATTACATATCGAATAATTAATAAACAAAAATAAAATAAATAATAAACATACGGTAAAAATATTTGAAATATTATATACATTGGCAAATTAGGTAAATGCTTAAAAACAAATTTTTTTTTTCTAAATAATCCGTACAACATTCGTATCATTGGTTTGTTTGTAACAATCAAAGAGTGTTTTTTATTTATAAAATAAACTCTGATTATGTATTAGTTACAGATTAACTACAGATAACGTATTACGATACACGAATGATAAAATTAAGCATAATATGTTGTTATTTCAGTTCACAATATCAATTGGTCAGCAATAAAATCCGTAGTTTTACCAAACCTTATAATTCAAAACTATTAAGTATGCAGTCACCGTACTATTTTTATTTTTCATGATACAGACAAATTTCAGATAGATCAATATGCACTTACTGATTTGGAAAGTTAAAACATTTCGGCACCGTTGTCATATTATAGTAGTTCAAGTGGTATTTACTATTTCCTAGCTATTACGAAGACAAACAAAAGTTATCCGTAACGTCACGTTCCAGTGATTTTACAGACAGATAAGACGGGGATGAGTACGGGCAACCACATAAAAAGACGCGTACGGGCCTCTCCGGTTCTCCCGCGCGGGGTAATGGCCACGCCGACCAAATTGCCGGGTCGGCTCGGTTTTCGCCCGGAGCCAAACCGCTCTTAAGTGGTTTCTATTTTTTTTCCTTCTTCTTCTTAGTTATCCGCCCCTCCTATCAGGCTTATTTTAAGTGGCACGTTGCTCCGAACCCGGAGTAGGAGTAGGCGGTACCGGGATGACAGGACCTCTAACGGATACATATACAATCATAATTCTTCTGGCGAAATGGACTACCTTCCGAAATTATAGGGGCCGCCGAAATCTCTTCGTAATGGTTTTTGTTCTACCGACGTTTATACAGTATCGCTCCTATATATACACCTGCCTGAAACCTTTTTTTTTCAATCACATACAACACAAACGACCGACACAGTTGGAATATTTATTTGAAAATATATGCATGCATTTTAGGATATGTCACCTCGTGTCCTGCAACACAATACCAAGCTTAATTACTTCGAAACATACTCGGTTAACCGTGACCAGATGGTTTGTACTCGAGGGCGTACGCTGTACGTTAAACTGCACCCTTTCATTGGTAAAAAAAAAATACAGTGGGGATTGAACGACGTCGATCTATCTACCCAAAATTGTATATATTTGTATGTGACGATAAATATTACTGTACACACTCACACATATACACACGCGACAGATACAATGAACATCTCTCACGACTCACATATTTTAATATTTTTGGTTTACTGCGAATAATGATTATGTTAGTTATAACATAAAATCTAAAATACGTAAGTCCCCAATCGAGTACCTAACGGTACTATGGACTACAACATGTAAATAATAATATAATCCCTATTGTCCCGGGGGACAACGCCTCCTACGCAGATAGTTAGCTAATTAAATAGTAACATTAATAATTATAAATGTAAATATTATTTATATGTAGAAATCTAATGTTTCGTCAGTTCTTGAAAAAGTACACAGTCCGCTTCCGTCCAGTCGGCCGGTTTCTATGTTGTAAATGAGGATTCGCCAGCATAACTATAATTACATGAGTCATTACGTATATTATGTAGGGGCCCAAGAATGAGTACCACGACTGCCAGTGCTGTCGCTATGTACACTAGCAGACACGCAACTCGTTTATATATATAATGTACTTGTGCGGGGTCGTGATAATTCGGTATACACAACGCATTAATATAAGTAATAATCTATACTATATGTATGTGAAATACTTTGTACAAATTCGAATACATATTTTTACGAATGCTCTTGTAGACAACGTATAAAAAACTGGTTTCTCCGTTGGGTTTGAGTGCCAAATGGTGTTTATGGTGCACGAGGGCGGTGAAAATTTTTTTATCGTTGAATTAACCCCGGGGAGTACATACAGGAGGGGTGCTACGACATGGCTCAGGGACTTCAATTGTTTAAAAACCCTCACATTTATTTCGGTACGCAAACGCTCGTAATCTAGTTGCCCCTTTTTCATACCGTATGTCAACCGATTTTCAAAGGTCCAATGACTTGGCGTAGTGCTATCCGTCACAAAACGAGATAATCGATGACAAAACTTCGATATGTACTAAAATTTTAAATTAATATCCTATAGACGATTTTATTTCAATCGCATACTAAAACTACTCATATTATAGAATCATTAAAGTTTTATTTCTTAATTAAGTGCCTATTTAACCACACATTTTTTAACAACTGGATATTTCAGAAAGTACGCATTAATTCGATAACCATAAATTCTATTGACTCAAACATGGTATACATTTATTTTTATATTCACGCAATCGTTGTTAGTAAAAACCAGTTTTATAGCAAAAAATTTAAATGTGTTTTTTAAACCTCCAAATACCACTTTGATATACCTACCTACTATAATTTTATTGCACCAGAACATGTTGACAGGTATTAGCAAAATGTCCAACTGATTTTTTTTCAATCTTAATTATTCGATATTGCATTTGAAACAATACAAATGGCAACGCTGTGCATAGTCATTTCTGAAGAGCCCCCGGAAGGCTGTGCGCGCGTAGCTGCTGCTGCTGTTCACCTGACCAGGTACTATGGCCGACTGCTCTCCGTGGGAACCTCACGGACCGTGCCCTTTCTCTTCAAGAAAAGCCCCGCAGCAAAATTAAAAATAATAATAATAATAATAATAACATAACATATCCAATCGTTGCCATTTTGTTTTCGTCTCATTATTACTCATAATATTCGCCGGTAATAATTAAAAATGTACAAAAATTAAATTAAAAAATCGAAAAACTGAAGATTTATATTTTTATAGATACATTATCTACACAGTACACACCTACATAGTAATATATACGCTAACATATTTGTTGTGAATGTCGTCGTTAACAAGTCAACAAAAGGCACGGGCTGCAATTAAGGCCGACCCTATACTGCAGTAAGACGCCACTGTTCGGATTACACCAGATTGATTTCGAGGACAATAAAACGTCGTGTTTAAGAACGTAGAAAAACTTACACGAATTATTATTACTGTCTTGTGAGAGAATCTTTTTAATAAAATTTAACATGGTGGGTATATGCATATGAGTTTTGTCATTACCGATTTGACTCGCACACACTACGCATCCCAAAATGTAAATCGTGTTGTTGTTGGCGCTGTTATTAGTAGTAAAAATGTGACGTTTTTTTCTTTCTTTCTTTTTTGTTAGAGTTACCTATTAGCTCCCACAATACACCGTGCATAATGTAATTTCCATCTCCCACGAAAGAATGCCAATCATAAAACTCCCGGAGTCGCCTCTGGTCAGGCCCGATATCTATCGAATGACGTCATTTATTTCCCATTGGAAATACTCGATAAAGTTTGGTCGAATTTTAGGACGGTAATAATTTCAAATTTTAAACAAACAAGATGATTGAATAACGTAAATTCGTATTGTACCTATAGTAATCTTAGTTATTTCTTACTAATAGTTACCTACCGATCGTCAATGAAAACCCAATAATTATTTTTTCCCATACCGATGGCGTTATGTAAGGGATAAAAAAAATATTCGATTAACTTTAAAAGACACATACTCAAGATAATCGATTTAGATTTCTAGCCAGTTTTTCTTTTTGTTCGAAGCCACAGCCCTGCAGCAATGTAAACAAGAGCACTATGTGTGTTTTACTCTGCGGCGTCCGTGACAAATTGTATTATCTTTGGTCAACGATCTCCTCCATAGATGATTACTGATCACCACCACGTTTTACAACCAAAAATTCAAGGTTGCTCGCCCACGCCGTTGCCGCGATGATTTACTGATCTTGGTAGGACTTTGGACACGGTCCACGGTATTACGTGTATGTTGTGTACATAGGTATAATAATATATGGAACTATAGAACGACGATAATTATTATCCTGGAGGAAAACAAACCGTCCACAAAACGAGTTCATTTTATTTTTTTTTATTTCTAGTTATAATCCGAGAAGTGAATTAAAAAAAACACAGCACAGACAAAGATATGGAAAAATATATATATTTAAATTATACATATTATTTTTCGAATATGGTGTATTATATAGATTCTATGTATACTGTATATACATATAAAAGGCCCTACATAAACTCAACTTCTATTTTAAAGCCAACCTGGACAGATAATAAAATTTCAAGAATAGCTTAAATAAATATGCTCTAAAATGTTATAAGACTTGTGTACAGCAACAAATACACCATTGATATAATAGTAATTATGAATACTATCGAAGTGTTCTTCAACAAAATTATTACACAGAAAATATATTAATATCGATATTATATTTATTTGATCCCATGAAAATCAATGGAATCCTTAACGGATAGGTACAATGAATCGTCTTGAATGAATAATATTGAAGCTATTACTTTCAGTAATTTCAGACCAATTTATAATATGTATAATGTTTATGGTAAATTATATACACCTTATTCCTTCTCGCCGACCAAACAATAGATACCTAGGTAATTGTATCTAATTTAATTTTAATTTTACTGAATCGTCAGGCATCAAACTATTCAAATACCTTAATGTCAAATAATTGAAAAATAATGATAACAACATTTGGTTAACATTAAATTCTATGCCATAAAAGAATACGTTCGAACGTATGAATGGTCACATTCCAATATATTATATCCACTGGTAACTGGTAAATTACTGAAGTTGTGAAACATATACGACTAAGATAGTATTATAATATATTTATATTAATTCACATTTGGATGTAAACATATAAATATAAATTTATAAAAAAAAATGTAATATACCTAATCAAAATTATCTCAAGATACTTTAAATGAAACCATAATTATATATTTTTAACATACTTAACGATAGTAGAATGATAAAAAATTAACAATTATCAGATCGCGTTACAAAAACATATCACATATTATGTTAACACACCATCGTAAACAACTGGTTAGTTATTTCATCATAAAAATATATATTAGTTCGACGCTATTAAACTATAACGGTATTTTAAATCAAATGCAATCACGATGATTCCCAAAACCAATTGAATAGTATATTTGTCCAGCAGCCCTCATTTTTATCTACATTTAAATAGACTAAAATTTAAATAAATTACTACGGTAGGTATGTAAGTATTATTTCAAAAACACGTTCGGTCAATGACTGTTTTTTTTTTTGTTATTTGAATTGTTTTTACAATCGATAATTAACCATGAAATGATTTTCGTATACTCTCAAGCCAAATTAAGAAATCTCGGCATTCGTGCACGGGCATTGGTAAGCACACAAAACAATGGAGACTCGACATTTAAAAACTAATTGTTGTCCTTTTCTGTACTCACTTGCAAGCGTATTCTCCGGTCCTTTTCATGTAACAAGTACCTCCGTGAAGACATGGGTTAGGCGAGCATGACACGATCCCGGTAGACCCTAAAAATAAAAATATAATTAATAAAATAAATATTGTACATCGTTTTTTTGTGTGTATGTACACAGATATGTGTATATTTTTTATTTATATATTCTGAATTAGCATATTCCTCAGAAAGAGTATATTGAGTTTTGTTTGTTCAGCGTTAAAAAAACGAAGACATTCCGAGGCACACCTTTCAGCGGTCAAACAACACCTTGATTATTATTTTAAGTTAAAATATTAAATACGTTATGTACACACATGGTTCTTAAAAATTCCTGTTTGACCAACGATTTCTTTAAAAATGGACACACGCTCACTCAGCATGTAAAGACAAATAGGGTTGTAAAACTTTATACCACGCACACGTGAAAATGCATTACAAGAGGGCAGATTATTTACGATGGGTCGTCGTGGAACGAATCGGTTATGTTCCAAAGAAAGGGTTAACAATATCGTGAGAAACCGTGTCGCAGGGTGTCTGTAAATAATGGTATCGGTACTTCATACAACAACGGTGATTTTTGACCTAAATCTGTCGAAAATGGATCATTGTATATTTATATTGACCAAATCCATGTTGCATTTTGTGTAAGCACGAGCTCAAAATAAAAATTAGAAAAAAAAGGAAGAAAATTCAAATGTGTCGCGTGATCCTTTAGTGAGCCCGCGCCTGGCTAAATGATGAACTCATCCGGTCCAGGCCCAGGCAGGAAGTATTCCATTAAGCGATCGTTAATTCGCCAACAGCTAGGCAACTGTCCATGATATCATCAAGGCGGTGGTGGCAGCGGCGGCGGCTTAATAGAATGAAATAAAAACGAGTTGCTCAAATATATATATATATTATATGCCGTAATATACACATACGTATATTACTATTATAGGAGAGTGCAAAGACAAAGAATCATGGCCCGGTCGCAATTCAATTCACTCAGTCCAAACAATGCGCCAAGCGCAATAATCATTACACACAAATACACGATGGTACTTTTTTATCTTAGGTTTAATACATAGGTACGTATATATATATTATCTACCGTTATTAGTTTTATTGCGCTGTTGATGAACCACCATCGAACTACACAGACTAGTGCAGTTTTATAGACATTAATAGAATATAAAAATAAGAAATTAAAAAATAAAAAATCAGAGGCTACATTCAGACACACACACATACATACATATACAGACATCGTCTATCTTTATACATTATGTATACCTAGTATTGTTGTGTTGAACACACGGCCGCCATGCAATAACCGGCCGGATTGAATTGAACTTGTGTGTCAGTGTATGTATACGTACCGATGTGACCGCATAATACAATACAGTATTATTATATACACTTATATATGTATAATATGTAATATACGAGCGGGACTGGCAACATGGCGGATGGAAGACGCGTATATTACGTACACGACTACAAGGAGACCACCGAAAACCTTGGCTATTACTACCTGTTGTTTGCCGCCGTCGCCGCCGAGGACGACGACGACACATAGGGCTCACACGTGCTCATCCGTCGCCACTTTCATCGACAAAACTTCGAATAACAGACAATAATTTTTATATATTTATAGGACATTTATCGGTTTTGACATTTAAAAAATTTCCTAAATAATATAAGCTATAACGACGCTTTATATCGATTGATATTTAATTAAATTACATCATTGTTCTCTGTATACTGTAGTTCAATAACAAACTATAATATATGTTGATATATGATTAAATATACACAACTCTTCGACAAACTGAATTGTCACTTTACCTACGTATTGTTGTACTATTACATATCATGTACTTTTGACGCATTGTACATTTGTATGTAGGTACATATTTAGATTTTAAAAGTAAAATATCTTAGTAAAACATTTTCCATCTACTAACAACAATGGACGTAATTAGTGTGACTTGGTAGACAATTACACAGTAATGTTAATACTGGAATGGATCATTGATATTATTTAGAAATTAAAATTGTGTGTGTAGGTGGTAATTATTGTCAATCAGACCCGTTTCGTTTGAAAATATAAAAAAGCAAAAACTATCATAAAATCATAAACGTCCAACATCCACTCCCGAATGAGACATTAATTATGTTAGGAAAATATACTAAGTACTAAGTAGATAAAAAGTAAAAATGTTAAACTTTAGTACAATAGCTCGATATTGGTAATAAGGTGAATGTTGAATGCCTATAACACAATAAATAGTACCTACGTAGAACCTACATTTTAATATGTTTTCCCATTAGGTTTTTATACCGCCGTGAAATACGTTAATACGTCAGTAGGTATATCTACATATTCAACATAATACGGATTATTAATTAAGAGGCACAATGATGTCATCTCTAATAAAGCTGTTATCAAATAAATACTAATGAGTACCTACCTAATGGCAAATTAAGTCTCTAAGAGAACACACACGAAGAGATTTGTAAAAAAAAAAAATTGTGATTTGTAGTTTTTATCTGATTTATTTTTAAGGTAATTAAATTATTGAAAATATTCAATAACGTTTGCCGCCCTAATTAATCATTTAAAATAAATATAGCTATTATAATTTATAATGCAGCATAAGAATGAATTGATCTATAACCACTGAGTATAATACTATACTGAATTAAATAATCAACTCTAGGGAAATGTACAATAAGAATATTATGTAGGTACCTTTATAAATCTAACATACATGAGTATTTGATTTTTTTCATTTATTTATCAACAGCTTCAGTACATGGGAACTACATAATATTAACATATTATTCACGTACATTATACAATTAATTAAGAAGAGGTGGACGTACGTAATATAATAAACAACTTTAAGTAAATACAAAAAACTGAATTAATAAATATTTCAAATCTCTAATAATTAGTGACAATTTCGTGAGAACAAAATCAAACTACTCGTGTCGTAACCCAATATCAAATTTATTCGGATAGACTGCTAAACTACTTATAATAATATTATCTAATTTCGTCTGAAGTAACTTTTTTTTTAACTCGTCGGTCCCGAGGGTGGTCTTTGCTCTCCTTTCTCGCAATCCACAAGTTGCACACATAGGTACAGGTAAAAGTGCGTTTTGTAAATGGAAAACATAGAAGGAATCTGAAAGGATTTAGTTATTCAGTTTTAAACAGTCTTTATCTATTTTAACACGGTGGGCATAAAAATAAAGTATATTATGCGATTATAATACAGTTGACGTCTACGGATGGGAATCAATTAATTTTCACTCTGACGTGCGCGTGTGGATGTCCGGGCAACAGAGATCGCGAGGTGGGTGGAGATTGGTGGCTAGGTCATAGAGCGAACCGCCCGCGTAAAAGACTAAAACGCGGAACACCGGGTCCGCAGACCGAGTTATTTTGACGTTGTCATCGCATTTCGTCCGTCGATCACAGCGTGCTCGTTTTGTTTTTGATACGATAAATTAATAAAAATCGGATAGTCACGAGCGAGCGCTTCTTAATAACCGCCACCACCATCACTACTGTTCCGTTCCGACAAACGCGATATTTTCTGGGCAATTTTTTGGACTATTTTTCTGCATCCGTCTGTTTACCTCAATGATAATATATATACCTATAATTATTGTAATATTCTTATTTATACGACTTATAAGTTGTATTATAATATAACTATAAACACCGTCGCCGCCGACCGATCGAACCGACAAGCGCGGGACCCCCGGTTTTCGGTTGGGTCTCGTGTCCTGTGTTTTTGCGGCACTCCGCATGAGGCCACTTGTTTGCCGATCGCGTGTTGGGCGGACGCCCGAAAAATACAGTGTATACATAATATGAAACAGCTGCAACTTCATACTCGGTGGCGGCGGTTACGGCACACATACCGGACGGAGGAGTGAAAAACGTGGAGAGAGCTGCATATAGAGGTGGAGAGAAAGAGAGTTAGAGAGAGAGTGAGAGAGAGAGAAGAGAAAGAGGAGTTCGTCGTCGTCGTCGCGCAGATGTTCCGACGGACGGGCGGCCCGTCGAAGGCGGCGGGTAGGGGTTGTTTTGTGTGTGCGCGGCGCGTGAGGGTTTTTCGGGCGCCCCGACCGACCGTGACGACAATATTCACCCGGCCCGCGTGCAGCGGTGACGGCGGACAGGGATACCCAAAGCACTGCGCCCCGCAGACCGGAGCGTTCCAGACACGAGCACTTGGGTGGTGTGCAGTAAGGCCGTAAGGGGGAGGGCGAAAAAACCGTTACGACTGGCCCCAACAAACAAAATGCGAATTTATAATGCGGGCGCAAGTTGATATGATTATTAATAATAATTATACTATCGTGCGTGCGTTCGCAATATAATGCGTCGATACGGTACACTCGATTCACGAATAGGTATATTCATTTTATTGCTATTATATCATTAGGTACGATATTATTTACGAAACCAAATAGCCGCGCTGATGAATATACGCGATGTATCATAATACGTTAGTGTCAGGACGCTTGGCTTAAAACTTATATTCGGTCGAGTCATTTGCGATAAAGTTTAGATTAATTTTCGCAAGTTAGGTGTCCGATCGAATCAGCCGTGTAAACAAACACAATATTATTTAAATTTAACTGCATATAAAATATTATAGTATTATAAATAATACATCGATACCGTACGGCGCGCGTCCGACGAGACGCATAATAATAAGCGCTAATTGGACGATAACAATGTTACGCGGACTGGAGTGTGTGTTTGGTCTGGCGTGCAATTCACCAGCGGCCGCACACTAATTTAAAGCCAATGAACCAATTTAAATAGCCGATGTTACCAGACGCCAACGCCGCGTGGTCACGGTTGAATATAAAAATTATAATAATATTATTATCATCATCGCCGTTGTCGTCGTCGTAAAACCGTTTGTCAATCGCGCTGCCAAAGATTACGACGCGCACGGCGCGAGTAGGTTTGCGCAGACGATATCGAGTCGATAGCGCACACGTTGGGAACACCTGAGTCCTGAAAGTTATTATATTTTTTTGGTTTCATTTCCAACTGTATAATGATGATTAAAGGTACACACACGGTCTGCCCGTCGATCATCGATGTAACGACGACTGACACGCGCACGTCGAGGCTGATGTCACACAGGTGACTTGTTGATCGAAGTCGGAATATAATAATATACAAATTACATTGGATGATAATCGTTTTCAACCGAATAATATTGTTATGAACTTTCGACTAGGTATTGTTATTATTATACCTACACGCCGAAAATGTCAACAAACGGCATAGCGATAGCGTTTGCGTCTTTGCGACGCCGATAACTCTGTCCAAATTTCAATCTGACAACTCGCAACGGCGTGTCTCCGTAATATTCTGAAAGTTATGGCGGACGTATTTTTCACCAAATCCACCACCGGAAACGTCAAGAATCCAGCGTTCAAATCTCTAAGGTCAAAAGTCGCAAGTTGCATAACGCGTTCACCAAACAGTTCGCGTCCCAGTCTCCCGAAATTACGTTAAATTGAAATTCAATGTGTTAATAACCATATAAAAATACGTTTATTTACAACTATTCACATTTTTATTTCCCAAACGCCTACGTAGGATTTTAGGTCGTAACATTTTTGATAATTGAAATCGAAAAAATGTAACACAATATTATACGATGAAAATATTACATAATATTTCAAAGACGCATCCATTATAAAGGTTCGAGATTTGACCCGTAACAGCATGAAACCGATCAATGACAATAGGCTAGGATACACCGGGTAGGTCGGTCCAGGTAAACGACGATTTTATTGTAAAATGTTACACAATTTACTTGCATAACCCATAACTCGTACGGTCACACGAATTACTTTTATCAAGAGTAAAAACGCTATGATTCAAATTCATAATTTCTTAAAATATGCCTATTACATCTAATAATTGTTCTTTTATTTTTTATTTACCTGATGCTCCATCGGTGCCCGCAGCTAACGTCCAGAATGCCAATAATATGCACGTACCGACGAAAGTCCGGCCTGGGTTTCTTCTCCTCATGGTTCGTCGTATTACTTGTCGAATAACGTCGTAATCGGCGCACCAGTACGAGGTATAATTAAAATTAACAACAAAAAATAAATTTTAAGAGATTTATCCGAACTCGATAGAACACGTCATGATTACCGTCCGCTTCGCACGCACTTTTTTTCGCACATGAACAACAAAAATACGCAACCGGCCGACGGAACAGTAATAATAAAATAATATATATATATTTAATTATAAACACACAAGCGATTCGGATTAAAAATCAAATATAATTTTATTATTACTATTAACCATAAAAAAAAAATGTAAATGCGGCTCAGACAACTACACGGAGCGCACGACACGACGGATTATTTGAAACTGGCAGACGGTCGGACCGCCATGAAAAATACCGATGCCGTATTCGTACGCCGCGGGATGGGGGCAAAGGACACCGGATGGATCGACAAATTTCTGGTCAGAATTTGTCACCGTTTTCGCAGAAATTTAGCTTGTGACGATGTCGATCACTTCGACGGTAAAAAATTGCAAATAAAAATCGAAAAACACACGAAAACGAGTAAAATACGTAGGTACTGCTCTCGTTCGGTCCGCGGACTGGTTCCTTTCTTCCCTTGGGCGTCGTACGTTGCGCTGCCAAGCGGACGCCGTGCTCAACGACAACCACCTGCTCTTTTCGAATTCAGTGGTAATCAAAATGGTAGGTAAGCTTAACTCCTTGTGCTTTATTTTCTCCATCCGCCGCCGTCACACATGGTTGATTCGAAATGCTGAAAAATAATATTAAATGTGCGTATGTAAAAATGTCATAAGAAACCGACCAGCAAACAAAAGAAGTAGCTAGTACCTAGCTACAATAGGAATTTAATATTAAAATTCGTGTAGATTGATTTCCTACTTCGTGTCTTCACATAATTCCTATTTCTACTTCAAAACAATTATTACAATATTAAAAAAGATCTATATAGTACAGTTTATATTTTGTTCGTAAAAGTTTAACTTGAACAAAATACCTAATCAACAACGATTTAAAACTCATTATTTTGTTTTCTATACGTCATTCAAATTAGTTTTTTCTCTAAACGGATAGATTAAATAGTATCATATTATTTTCATATTAATATAATATTATAATATAACCGGTGTATACGGATATAACATAAATACTCATGAGATATGAGTAGGTACTGCGATATTATTAATTATATTCAGTTTTTCGTTTTCTTTAATTATGAACATATAAAACATAAATTATTGTCAACCTATCTCATTATTCCAATCCGTTGTTAATTATTGTATCAGGATAAATACATTTTAAAGATTTTTAAAGTAACACACTTTCAAACCCATAGTATATATCAAAAAATTTAATTCATAAATTGTACCTATAATATGTAAATTGTACATTTGTACCGGTATGATGATTGTATCATAATTTCTATTTCTGAAATTGTAAATTAACTACAAAATTTAAATTATAAAATGCAATATTATTTAAATTGCCTGCTCGTGAAGCTATATTTTAGTAATTATTTATTAAACATTTCTCTATAAATAACTGTCAAATATTTGTGTAGGTTTCAATCACACTTTTTCATAATTTATAATTATTCATTAAAACTCATTATATAGTGGTAAGCTACGAGTATACGACTATATAATATTATAGTACACATAAATACATTTCATATGTTTATATTGCTTGTGATGAGAACTCGCTTTTTTATAGAGTTATGAAAGTATTCATGATATCTTACTATAAAATGGTTTTTTATCAATAGAAAAATCTTGAGTGAATAGTCATATTAGCATATTATTCATGAAGTGGATATAACTCACAATATGAATACATTTTGTCAAAAATCAATAACTGCAATACTGTACGACTTTTCAAACTTAATAACTTGAAAAGATTTTAAATACTTACAATTTACTTAAATCAAAATAAATGTAGATATAGGGTATTCATTTTATTTTATAACCATAAATTTAAAACGCAATTTTACTAATATCTAGTCATAACCGATATGTATTATTTTTAAAACAACTAGTCATCTACCACTTTAACTGTGGGTTTTAATAGATTTATTAAATATTTTATTATGTGTTAAATATTTATAACATCATTGAATCATAATTTTGAAGTGTTAGCAAAGTTTATACGTTAGTTAAAAATTCCCATGACACTACAGTTACATAGTACTTATATATACCTTTTAAAAAGCCAATCGGTTATTGTATTTGAGTGGACCTGTCAATATATTATGTTATACCCGTTATAAGCGACCGTATCTGTATTATTTAAATGAGACACTCATGCACGAGTATATTATGCTTAATGCCTATAAATATTTTTTTAAGAAAAATCGTGCATGTTTCATGTGTAAAACCAAAATCAAAACGATACACGATTGATAAAAAAAAATTCAATTACACATCATTATTAATAATTTATTATGTTCTGGATATCTCAGTAATTCATATTCATTAAAATTTTTAAACAAAGAACATCTTATTATTAGTAGTAAGTGCAGTATTAGCTACTCTAAAAACTATAGTAGATACCTATATAAGCTACAACAAATCTACAATCACATCTGATATCTGTTGATAATAAATTATCTATGAATCATAGACTATGATTTATAAATTAATTATTATCATACAAACCAAGACACCAAATAATTTTCTATTCTAATTTGAAATTTGAGCACGCTACACTCTTTATTTTTTTTGTAGCTCCCAAAATCTGGAACAGGAAACGCGGGTACCTATATACTATAAAGAACTCGGATTTCGATATTATATTACAAACACGACTACAACATCATTACACAACGTGCACTTAGTCGCTTACAGTAATTTTACTCTAAATAACTCGTGTCTTTTTTTCTATTTATTCTTTATTTTAAATGTTGTACACATGTTACATTCATTTACAAATCTGTTAATTTGTTTCTAATAATCTAATCCCAAGAAGTCAAAAAACCATTTGATTCATTGTTCGTTTCAAAATTAATGTAAAACAATTCATATAATATACAATATGTTTCCACTATACTTAAATGTATCTACCTTCCTATATACACGATTTTAAGAGAATTTATTTATTTTCCTCCTATTAACATTTTA
Source organism: Acyrthosiphon pisum (assembly GCF_005508785.2). Classification (NCBI taxonomy): domain Eukaryota; kingdom Metazoa; phylum Arthropoda; class Insecta; order Hemiptera; family Aphididae; genus Acyrthosiphon; species Acyrthosiphon pisum. The sequence continues at coordinate 61,839,672 of NC_042495.1, forward strand.
ACACACATTTGAACCTACCTATCAAACAATTAATATAGGTATTTCATTATTTCTCATAGTTATCATTTTCATTTCCTTTAATACTTAAAATACTTAATTATAATAATCATTAATGCATTTTTGATTACCTACATTTAATTTGAATAATAATAATAATAATGATTGTTATTTGTTTTGTTTTCCTCGAAATGATAATACAGTAGGTATAATATGTATTATACAATAGGTATACATTATTATATTAAATGTAAAATGCATAAAAATGTCCAATCAATAAAAATTAAATCGTAAAACAACAAAACAATTACATTTTATAAAAATATACATTTATTAGCAGATATATATAATTTAGTTAAATTAGCTAAAATAATTTAAAATACAGTCAATTAAATTTATCAATAAACAGAACATTGAAATCAATTTTTTTTAAAGTTTATTTTAATAGGTACATCATAATTTATGACTATTTCTTTAGGTATCTCTAGTCCGTATACAAATTTGGCAAATATCCGACTAACAACATTCGTTGATTAAATTATAAATTAAAAAAAAAAAGTTGCATCTACATAAACTTATAAGGCGTTTTATCCCGATTATTAATGTATTAATTATAATATATTTGACTATAATAATATGACTATCTGATTCCATACATATAATAACATGTACCTATTGATATATTTGATTTTGTCTGCAATTGATAGCTGCCTATTTAATGTTGAGTACCTATCATGCACCTATTTTTTATGCATGCTTAACGTTTTAGTCATAGACATATTTTGAACATATTGCCATTTGATTAGGCAATATTATACTATATTATTAATATTGTAATAATTCTATTTTATGTCGCTGTTCATCTATTAATTTGATTATTATCTTTATTTTATTTTACTTATATCCATCTATATTTTATTCTATTTTACCTATGACCTATGTGCTAGAGTATTGAACGGTAAACTGTGTCGTAGCTCGTAAGGCAACTCACAAAGCGAGCAGTCCGCTATATTTATATTAATAAAGTTGTTTATATATTCCAATAATCATTATTTGTTACCTATATTTCATTTCATACTTGTAAAATAGGTAAGTATAGGTAGGAACATGAGTACTTGACATGCTTATAAAGAATACTTTGCTGTAAGTATACTAAAACGAAAGTCAACCTTATACATTTTAAAAATTTCATCTATGCTTGATATGGTTTTATAATTATTGTCTTATAATATGCATAACATATATTTTGTGAATATTTAATAACTACCAATTATTTTGGACTTAGACACACTGATCATTCTTATTCCTATTTTTAACACATACATTTATCGTATCCTTAATATTTTGTTTTGTTAAAATACTTTTGTCAGTACTGTATAATAAGAGCCACATTAATTATAATTTAAAAAAAAAATATTATTTATAAAGAAATAATAATAACATTAAAACTTTTAAACTTTTATAATATTGCTTTAACTGATAACTATAATATAGATAGGTACCTATCTACATTATACCTATATTACCTACCATATTATTTTTAACATATTTTATATTTTTATATCTTGAAAATAAAATGTTAAAAAAAAAAATTAAGTTTTTAAAAATGTTATATCATAGAGATGCATATAATCGGCGATATAAATTTCAAGTATTATCTTGATTCGCGATTATCACGATTTGTGCATATTTTTTTATACGCTTGAAATATAATAGACTCATAACCGTGAATAACACAATTCCTTACAATTTGTGTACGAATGAAAGAATGGTATACCTACCATTGCATATAGTAGGTATATAAGCGGTCATGTTTGCGTGTGTACATATAATGAATAATGATAAACCGAGATAAGTAATGGAGACAGTTTTATGAAAATAACCCGTGTCCGCGTTTTAATTGTACAGTATAATTCTCGTTTAATGTGCGTTTAATATACACTCGTTTCTTCAATTTCATTGCTCGTTAAGCGACAAACATATTATTTTGTATTTCAACCTGGGGAAAAAAATGTCGCCATACACTCGATACTTGTAATAAGTAATGTGCCCTGCTGACGCCCTTCTGCTTACATACCTAGAAGACACAACGGCTATGCTTATGTAGGTAGATACTCAACGTTGCTACATATACACTACCACAATACAGTCAATACGAATTTACATTACCCACTACAATCGCACCCCAGTTTTACACACACTGACACACACACACCTAAAATATTTGTAGTCGTTAGATTTGTTTTACTTAATATTAGAAACGTTAAATATTATCTTGTGCAATAATGATCAAATCGTTTAATAAAAATACGAGCTCGGTCATAATGAATGTGACATTTAATTAGGTAGGTAGGTATAAATTATAAAGTGTTTTACTTTTTCTGAAAAGTTATTAACTATCGTTTACCCACCTCGTAAATAAAGTAATCATTATAATCACACACGGGTGTACGAACGAAATTTAAGCTATAACGATCTAGGGTCATTTTTTTTTCCAAGTTAATTATGACGGGTTGAAAACATACTCTCAGATCCTATATAGATAGATATTCAGCCAACTGTGTGAAATCACTATCCTGAGTGGGTTCTTTATGAGTTATGACTATAAAAATATATGCAGTACATACATCAAGATAGGTACATTATTTTAAAAGTTAAAAATAATTTATAGATTTTATGACTTTGTATACTATAAATGCATTGATCAAGAACAGTGATATTATGATGACGTATTCTTAAATTTTAATAAAGTAATTAAATTAAACAAACATATTATATAGTATATTTCGGTGTACATTGTATTATGTTCATTCATAGTTTTAAAATACACTATAAATTATAGTTATAATATGAATAATGAGCCAACATTTTTTAGAACATTTGTTGTGTGTAAATGTTGAAACATTTTTGTTGTGTCTATATTTTTCTGTAACTTATAAAAAGTGTATTGTTATCCGTCTTCTGCGATCACAAAAAAAAAACGTACATATAATTTTTGTTCTTTGACACCGTTATATTTTTACTGCCCTGCTAGTAACGTACGGAGGTAATTTGTTACCTTTATAAAAATCTTGCCTGTGACTATCCGAAAATATTTTATAATAACATGCTTAATATAAATATATACCTACTTTATATAAATATAAATGCGTTGCATAGACAGAAAGTATACCTGCAGAAATATAATATTGCTCCAGTAGTCGTAACTTGTATATGTTTTATAATTTTAAAAAATTTAAGCAGATATACATGCGTGACAGATAAGCATTAATATTTTAAAAAAATAATAAAATATATGTTGTCTACAAGTGCCCATTTTTGTTTTAATAACTTACGAACAATACATATATGTATATCGATTATAGACATTATAGATATTGATTATAGGTATATAGCTACGAACGATGTAATGTCTCTATACATCGTGCCTTGTTACTTTATTTATAATAAAAATCGCTTTTGTTTTATGTCCTTGACTTAATTATTGTCTATAGTTCAAGATTAATATCCAAGTTGAATTACCATTACCATTATGGAACACTGATAATAAATTAATAATATATTATTTAGTTACAATTTTGTTAAATATTTTATGATCTTTGACATCAATCAGAAATATTTTTAAGAATAAATATCCATTATAAACTTAACTATTTACCTGCTGTTACTGAATATTGGGTATAATTTATTATACCCAACTATATAATATAGCACCACACTTTATGAATATTTCAAAATAAAAATAATTTTTAATTTTTATTCCAAATTAAATATTTCTGAATCAAATTGAATTGTTAAATTATTAAATAAAACATATATTTTTGTATAAATGTTCGTGAGGACGTATATTATACGTGTATCTTATAAGTATATATAGCATTATAAAAGATAACCAAATAAATATATATATATATATATATATATAATATGAACAGTGGGGCCCATTATCTTCTTGAAGAATAAAAAATAAATAAATAATATATTATATATAGGTGCTTATTTAATAATTATTATATCCTGCATATAATGACTATTGATTATAAAATCAAAAAAATCGAATTTCAAATGTACATTGATATATTATTTCATATTTCATCAATTAAGTCCAAGCATATAATTAAATTAAATTATGTTAAAAACATTGAATGTTTCAATAACGGAAATCTTTCAGATATCAGTAGGTAACTACAGATCGTTTATTTTTCGTTTGAACATAATATCATGAAAAATAACACAACACAAGTTATAACTATTAAATTAAGTTTTTTATTATTTCATTAATATCCACTATAAATACACTATATCATACCGACAATTATGTATATATAATTAAATTAAATTATATATGTTTTTAAACGTGTGCAGGAATAACAGTCTAATTAAAATATAGATACAAGAATATTGTAGGTACCTGCCTGCCGTATGCCAATCGAAAAATACACTAAAAGCTCATAATTATTTTCTATTCATTTTTCTTATTCTATGTAAAATATAAAGTAAATAAAATTAATTTATAAGTACCATTATATCATTATTATAGGGCCTATACTTTTGAACTTCAAAAATGTTTTGATTCACAATGATTTGTACAGTTATTTACTTATTTAATATATTCAACAGTAGGTATATTTTATACGAAGTGCAGCTTCCCAATTACGTGCTTATAATATATTATAATAAAATGTTTTTGTCTTGCAGACGATTTGTAAACCATTCTCAACCAAGGTTTTCATCTTGTTAGGCATTTTAATAGATTGTTTAAGACAGATAATCGTCAGAATTATCAAGCCACAAGATCTAGTAATAGTTCTTAAGCCCAACAATGAATAAAGATTGACTTGTGCAGAAATTAAATTACCAAAAACAATAAACATCTGGTAGTTTTCTTATATGTCGAACTTATTATAAGAGACGTCGGTACATTTTTAGTTGAACCCGATAACCATCGTTTGATGTTCGATGCAGTGCTTATCGATCCTGATTGATGCGCAAATAAAATGTGTTCTTCGGGTTAATGAGGAATTGTTGGATGACATTTAATGCATGTTGGATCAAAACGATGAAGTCAAACTGTCATTAGGCTAAAGGTTAATTGAAAGCCATTGGAAATCCGCTTTCTTCGTTAGACATTTAATACGATTATATTTATCATGAATCGGAGTAAGGCTTCGAATAATAGTGTATTTAGTAGGTATAATTATTATCCGTATCCATATTCTTTTATCTTTTCGTAGTAGGTAATTTCTATGAATATTTTACCTGATGCACTTCAGTAAACAAATTCGGATTTTTCGAAAAATGTAATATTACAATTTCCCAGATAATATAATAAAATAGCATACTATTGTAAATGCTTATAAATTATAATACCTAATAGTTATGATATAGGTAGACTTAAGGTTGTTTATAGTTATCATAATATACATGTAATTTTTAATATATATTAAAAACATATTTTCATGAGATAACTTACTACAGTACACCTAAGAAAGTAATCAATTATTTTTGAAAAAATAAAATATATAATTTGAATGTATCATTACTTTTCAGAAAGATACCAACGCAAAAATAAAAGAGATTATGGTCCTAAAATCCTCGGACATGTGAATTCAAATAATTCAATCATTTTTTAAATTATAAGAGTTTAAACCTGCATACTCTAAAGTCTAAATATTAGGTTTGATAAATTATACCCAAGGATTTTCGAGAAAAGAAAACCAGTCGTATTTTCTAACTATTCCATATTCAATGTCCATTCGGCCATACATACTATTACCTATATTAAATTAAACCCAACAACAATAATGCGAAACATTAAATAACCAACTTAAATAATTTATTCTCAGGTATCTGAAGATTGACGGTTATATTTAACATTTCACATACAGGTACAACTGTATAGGTATTTATTTCGTTCTTGTCTTCTTAGTGAGTCGTAGAGGTAACCTATACTTAAAACAAATTAATACAAATAAAAACACATGTCGAATTATATTAACGAATTATTATTTATTTCCTCTAGTTATTGTGAATTTTGTTAATATAAATAAATAGTAGTAGTTGTATGATAATTATACAATAGTTATTAAACTATAATATCACAAGTTAAGCGTTTAATCTATTGAAATTAAAATATTATTTATCTACCTACCTAACAAATATTTACAATTGTATGTATAAGGACTTTTGCACAGTCACTTGACAACCATAATAGTCATAAATAGTATAATGCCGGTTTATAGTGTACACAAAATGTGCATTTAATAATAGTTTAGACTGACTTTTGAGCCGTGACGTAAACATTGATGCCCAAATGGCGTCAACACACACATGTTATGAAACGGATCACCGATCATATTATGTCCACATTGAGCACCTGATATAATAATTTTTTTTTTTAGTTTGTTTTACAAATATTTATAATATTAAGTAAGTACATACTACATAGGTCGGTACTTGTAATTTTATTATTGAACCAAATCATTTTAGTATAAATATTGAATTAAGAATATTGTTAACGTTTTTGACTGACCAATATATTAAAAACGTTTTCTAATTATATCATTATTCATATTATTCTATACAGCTATAATATAAGTAGATATATTATAATATGCCTAATATATAGAATATCCAATAGGTAACTTTTAAATACTTTTACGTTTTTAAAACCCCCGTGGGCCTGTGGCATATATTATGTATTCATATTTCAGTTTCGGAATGAAGATCAAATTATCAAAGTATTTACATATTAATACGTACGATCAATTTGAAACGCTGAAAGTACAGTAAAGAAATACATACAATTACAAAGATAAATAACATAAAAATATTATGTCCATTAACTACTTTAGTTTTTATTTTACAAAATAATTAATACAATAATACTTCTTATTTGCTTACAAGTTTCATGAAGGCCCGTCGCTAAGGTACAAGCAAGTTATGCACTGATTTAGGGCGGCTTGAATTTGCTTAAAGACATTGAATCGGTAAAATTAAATAAATATTTTGTTAAATATAATGTTCGCTTTATATCAAACGACGGGCCTGATTATTTAATGTAGATAAGGTTTTGATGGATAATAATTATGATAGATAATGATTAGTGATTACATGGGTACAAAATACAAATATACATTGCACATTAGAATTCTTAAATCTTAAGTAAATTCTATGGATAATAAATCTAAAAAAATGAATCACATGTACCACCTACTAATGATTTGTATGGCAAAAAAATATCAATCAAAAATAAAATATATTTACGTTATTGAATTTATCTATTACAGTCTACAGATTTAGAAACATACGTAGGTAATACCTAAGTATATGGCGAAAAATTAGATTTTACGTATAGGTACCTACATATGTTATTACCTACCTATCGTTAAATCTTAAAACCGGTCTCATTCGATTACTCATGACGAACTATAATGGAATATAACAATATAATAAACCTATTGAGTGTAGATACATAATTTAGTACTTTACTCGATGCGCCGAGTACACGTGAGTCGTTCATGAAGAATGAGGATACTAAAATAACGGCGATGCTGCAGTCCCATATAGTTGCTGATTACGTCTTCAACCACAAGGTCAATACATACGTATTATTTTTTTAAACGTAAATAATTAATATTACTATAAATATGAATGTGGATTTATTAGTATTTTTTTCTAATTAATTGTACAGAATTACAACAGTTAATTGAATAAACGTTACATCGTTGCATACCTAAAATATCGCTTGAGACTTGCGTAGCTTGTAGACCTTCCTCTCATTAAGTTAATCTCAGTAATGGATTTTCATGGTCTCGAATCATTAGGTACAGACACGCAGTTATATTAATATGGGATAAGTCCAACTTGTCAACCTACCTAACAATTTTCACAAACTCAAACTTGTTACATGAATCTTACTAGAAGTTGAATTTGGGAACCTTTATTCATTTAATTTAAAATAAAATACATTTTTGATTTCAATTGCATAACATTTTAGATTCTGAGTGGAAAGATGAATGTATTGATTTTACAATGATGTGTGTTTTTTTTTTATTTTTTTTTTATTTTTTTTTATTTTTTTTTTGTGTCTGTCATCACCTTTTAGGACAGTAAAACTGCTTCGATTTTCTTCAACAGTAACTTTTATGATTGGAAAGTGAATCTAGTTGGTACTTTGGGGGGTCAAAAGTAAAAATTTCCCAGTAGTTTTCAAAAGCGACGTGAAAAACAAAAGAAAAAGGTGAGTAAGTGGATGTCGCTCTGCTGTACAGTAGGTTAGAAGTGGGTCACTGTATAATGGACAGTATTAAATTTGAATTCAATGATATAATATCACTGTATAAGAAAAACGATTCTGAGCGGAGACGGTATATCAGTCTATGTA
>NC_042495.1:61849488-61851734 GCF_005508785.2 Acyrthosiphon pisum
ATTCAAATGTAATTAATGTAAAATGGCCAAATGGGGCAATCATACTTTCTACAGTTGTCTCACAAATAAAGTAAGTTTACGCCACTATTGCAGTTCTCAAGTTTTTAACTATTATTTATTGATAACATTATAATTCAAAACTGTAAACCGCTATACATTGTGAATAAATTGTGATTATACAATTTTGAAATCCATAACATAAAAAACAAGAACGAATACAAAGCTTAAATATATAAATTTATTTATAATAAGAAAGGTAGAATATGAAATCTTTTTTTACAGCAGAAACAGGTTAGGTTAATTGATAATACCAATCATCAACTGTTAAAAAATTATTACATTTACGCATAAGTTACGAACATTTTGTCTATAATCTATCCGCTTGATCTCTGGAGTCCAAAATTATTACTAAACACAGTGCCTACAAGTACAATATATCATTGTATTATTCTAATTTTTATAAATATCTAATAAAATATTTAATACAAATATGTTTGTCATTAATATTATTTGTATTAATCTATTTCTCATCGGTACTCTTGGTAAAAATATTAATTAAAAATTTAATTAGATACCTCGTATAAAATTGAAAATTTCAAAAAAAAAGAGCACTTGACGTTTGATGTTGCAGTAGCAGATGTTATTATTTTAGATCACATAGGCATGTTACAGTTCCAAATCATTAACACAGTAATACCATATTCAATTATTCCATTTAGGGAGTACAATTTAAATAAAAAAACATCTAAACACATGATATTCACGTGTACATACTGTTATACTAACATAAAAGTATTACTTGGTATACATGTGTCGTCAATACTTTATGGAGAAAATACTTTTTAACAGAACAATAATGATGTGTGTGTGTGTATATAATATTTTTTTAGTTAAATATGGTAAGATAAACAACCGTTAAGCGTTAAGCCTCTTAATATATTTATGTATTAGATAGGTACCTGGGTTATTTTGTTTCAAGAAATAACGACCTCGTTTTTCTTTTCAATAACACAATGTCGATTTGTCTGAATATATCTTTTTTTTTATATACACAACAATTCATTATTGTACTTGTCCCCAGCAGCGCCTCGATCAGAATATCAGATAGAATTTGTTTGTTGGACGTGCTATGTATTAATATTTATGAATGCTGAATATCAAGCAAAAAGAACGCCCAATGACAGAATACGCCACTGTTCACTCTACAGTATTATTATAATTTATTTTATATTATTATCTTTCGGCTTTCGTATCCTTCCACATCCTTAAAATATAAAATAAGGTAGAGAAATATAAATTGTACTTCTTTTAACGTTTATTTAGAAGCCTAGTCAGAAACATATTTCTATTGATGAATATATATTTAAAACAAATAAATACTTAACTAAAAAATCATCCTTTCATAAATTAAAAAATTTAATTTACTTTATAATATTTATACTTATATCAATAAATATTATCGTTCTAACTTGAATGCAAATTAATCATATTTATAAACAGACTATCTAGTTAATAACTGACTAATTATATTATTAATATTGCTTTGTATTTTCACACACATTGTACATTCACTATTTTATGTAGATACCTATACTATTTAAATTATGATTAAACCAGAATGAGATGTTTTATACTCAGAGTAGAGAGACGTATTGTCGTATTGAGGATTTCTGTATCATAAAAGTTTGCCCCCCTCCCCCCTCCACCTAACCAAATTAATCTATAATCTATATTATGTTAAATATAATTATTTGTTTTAGTAATTATAATTATAAATAAAAACTGGGTAACTGTCCGTTGTAATGTTGTAATGAGTAATTTAAACAATTCAACTTAATCTAAATATGTTTATAATATAATAAAATAATTCTATAGGTAGACAATTACAGTACCTACCTATAAGTAATAGTGGCAACGTCAAAATCGTATTATGATTAGTATTTTTTGAATCACAAAAAAAAACTACTAATATAATAGTTTGAGGAAAATTTGTTATTTTTGATTTAAATTATTAGTTTTAATAAGTTTTATCAGTATATATAAGTTATATATATATATATATGTAGTTATATATAATTATATATAGTATTATATAGGAATAACAAATTTACCTATTCTTAAATAGCTGAACAACTTATAACAATAACTGTGTAGGTTAGTTTATAACTAATTTTTATTATTATTTTATTTTGGGGGGATACCCAAGTAATAGAATACCAAAAAAAATTAATAATTTTTGAGCAAAA
>NC_042495.1:61851784-61865721 GCF_005508785.2 Acyrthosiphon pisum
ACTTGGTATACATGTGTCGTCAATACTTTATGGAGAAAATACTTTTTAACAGAACAATAATGATGTGTGTGTGTGTATATAATATTTTTTTAGTTAAATATGGTAAGATAAACAACCGTTAAGCGTTAAGCCTCTTAATATATTTATGTATTAGATAGGTACCTGGGTTATTTTGTTTCAAGAAATAACGACCTCGTTTTTCTTTTCAATAACACAATGTCGATTTGTCTGAATATATCTTTTTTTTTATATTATACACAACAATTCATTATTGTACTTGTCCCCAGCAGCGCCTCGATCAGAATATCAGATAGAATTTGTTTGTTGGACGTGCTATGTATTAATATTTATGAATGCTGAATATCAAGCAAAAAGACTACTAATATAATAGTTTGAGGAAAATTTGTTATTTTTGATTTAAATTATTAGTTTTAATAAGTTTTATCAGTATATATAAGTTATATATATATATATATGTAGTTATATATAATTATATATAGTATTATATAGGAATAACAAATTTACCTATTCTTAAATAGCTTAAACAACTTATAACAATAACTGTGTAGGTTAGTTTATAACTAATTTTTATTATTATTTTATTTTGGGGGGGATACCCAAGTAATAGAATACCAAAAAAAATTAATAATTTTTGAGCAAAAAAAATACTTTATTGATAATAAACTGAGGTAGGAAGGGTAATAGTTATTTACGGTTCTATTATTGATCAAACTGCATGTGCGCCAAATCAAATGAACGCAAACTAGCAGTCTTTTTTTTATTCAAATGAAATGTAATCACTGAGCACTGTATTATTTTAATGCGAATAATATTTAATAAATAAATAATAATTATGCCAAATAAACGTGAGAAATCATTGGTTCCTACCGAAGAACTAATAAAAAAAATAAATGAGCTTAAAAAGAAGATTCAACTTTCTGGTAAGTAAAATATTATTCAACTGGTTAAAATTAATAATAGTTGTTAAAACTAGATGCTGAATAACTTATATATCATTATTTATTAATGAATGAATGGAGTATTTTTAATTTTTTTGGAAACATTCTGAACAATGATAATAATTTTTGTTAACAATAAATAAATTCAACGTAGAAAAATTAACACCAAATACCAATACCTACAATAACATGAAAATTTAAAATACATACTTGATATATGTATGATATTAATATACATATAGAATATTGAAATATAGATAAAAATATTTTCAAATAAGAAGAACTATTGTTTAGAATAACAAATCCACAGTTACAGTTATGTGTGGTTAACCGCTATCAGTGCAATCTTGTTTTCAAAATATAAAATAAATTGAAAAATGCTGTTGTTCGATATACAATTTTCTCACCCAATTATGAACTAGTCAGTTAACTGCATGTTAACCACTAATAAACCACGGATATATCAATAAAATGTATTAACCTTCGTCCTTCATTACCGAAACAAAATAATAATGATGTACTATAACGAGATAATTATTAATTTGTATTAAAATATCATAATTTACATTTTAGAGGGACAAAAAAAAGCGCAATACGAAGAATGCGGCGAAGAAAAGAAAAAAAACAACGAGAAGATTCAAATGTTGAAACGTGACATCAAAGAAATGTACCAAATCAAAAAACAAGAATCCACGGTAGGTCGTAAATTCATAACTCAAAACTATAATGCTGTAATTCCTTAATAAGCCTTAAAATACAAATGCGATTATGTATAAAATATTATTAGATATACTCTGAAAGTATGCATTGAAAACCTGGTTTAAGTATATGACTATTTTACAGCTCACTTTTATTGCTTATTTTGCGGAGTAGAAATAATGTGATAATGATTAAAATATTTTAAACATTGTAACTATATATCAAATAAATGAAAACAAACATTTTATTGGTAGATAATATTTATTATAGTATACCTATATGTACCTACTCTATAAACTAATTCGTCGTATAAAGGTCAAAGTGTGGGCATCGTAATACAATAGTGCCCACGCTTTGATTCACCAATAGGTAAAACATTATCTGATGATCATCAATATTTTTTTATTAATTGACAACTTTTAAGGTAAATAATGTATGAATTTAAAAATATATATAAGATAGATGTGCAATTATTATAGCGAAATTTGTATAATATGTAATTATAATTTAAAATGAATAAGTGTAACCATAATTGCTTACCTAAGCGCCTGCAGTTATTTTGATACACACTAAGTTATAACGTTTTTAATGATATTAATAGTAATATTCAAATTAATTTAAGTCCCTAGGCCCTACTCATAAGTCATATCTTATACAAATTATAATTATAGGCTGTTTTGGTATAAACGCAAAAAAAAAAGTATTCATATAAAATACAATTTCAATATTATTTAAATAATTCTTATAAATAAATATATATTTTCAGTGTGTAGACGCATTACCAGATGCAAAACCTCATGAAAAAATCATAGTTTTAAAGAGAAAAAAATATCATGAAGCAATAGATATTTTGGATATGAAATTGATAGACACGAAGAAAAAAACAGATCTAATTAGACATGATATCAAACAGGTAGGTAGTGCATAATAACCAGTTGTAACCTAGATCTGTTTTATGAGTTTCTTGACTGCGGTGTTATAGAAAAGAATCAAGTTGAACGACTTGTTCGGGAGATGGAGTGACATGCGGTCAAAGGTTGTTTCTAGTGTAGACAAAGATTCAAATACGACTAAAGTATTATAAAATATTCTTAATTTTTATATCTAAATTGATTTTGTGGAATACCTGCGTAGACGCTGTCGGCACTTGAAAATCGATCACATCAAATCGAGATGAGCCGAATGGAAGCGTCACACGTGACACGCAAATATAGATCCATAAGAAATCGACTTTTGGAAGACTCTGTGGTGTTCGATTCAACGTTGAACAAATTAGAAAAAACAATAAAGACACAACAACGTGAAATTCAACGACTAGAAGTAATTGTTTATTTCATCTGCAGTTAATAATTATTTACATTAATCGTAATTTATTATATTAAGAAAATCAACGAAGAAGCCATTAAATCAAGGGACAAGACCAGGTTAGTGTTGCAGAAAAAAGAAACTAACGCAGCTAATATTGCGAAATTTCGTATGAAACAAGTAGAACAAATCAGGTGAGTTGAAATCTTAAATGATAAGATTTCACCAAAGATTATTAATTAATGTATACATATCTATAATCTATATTTTTTTTATATAGAGCGCAAGTAGAAGAAAGAAAAACTGAGCTAGAAAAATTGGAACGAAAAATATTTCCACCGGGACAGAGAGCTACACACCAGGATTCAATTCCTAGTTCTTCGGAAGAACAGCGGTTTGGAGATAATGGATCATCGGATAGTCAAGAAATTACCGACATGCCATATTTCAAACTGAAACAAGTCACTGGTAATGATTGTGTGAATAAGACTGTCAGAAAAAAGTGGTATGAACAACGGAGTTGGGTGGACGACTGGGGCGTGTGTCTTTCATTTTGAAAGCAATGATAAATCGTTTCATTGAAAAATGTGATTCCTAGTTGAGCTTGGTAACAAAAAATAATCATGATCAAAGTATTCATAAAATAAATGTTTAAAAAAAAAATAAAGTACAAAAATATTTGCAATTCTGATAAAGACACATCAATTTTAAAATTTTAAAATTTAAATTACAATACTCTTCGATTTATTTAAAACTATAAATTATATACAATAATGTTATTAAGCATATTTACATTATTATTATTTATTATAATAGTTATTTTATATATAATTTATGTATAAACATATTATTGTGTATTTTTACAAATATGTAATCGATTTTATTGAATGACTCAGGTTCAATTGACAGCGAAGACGTACGAAGAAAGTTTGTATCTCAAAAAGAAACTAAAGATAGATTAACAACTTTAAAAACTAATACCGAGAATCAAAAAAAGGACCTCCAGACCAAATGCCAACAGCTTAATGAGGAATTTGAACAATGTCGATTTTCCGATGCTCAAGACAAGGAACAGTAAAAATATCAAAAATATTTATTTATTTATACTTTTTAATCCATATATTATTATTAAGTATAAAATTACCACGAAATAGGCTACGTAATTAAAATTACTTAATTTATTTATTTAGTAATTTATTTGGGTATCCATTCGCCTAAATACTAATTGAACATTTATTTTGAAAATTTTAACTTTAGGTACCTAAAGACATAACTAGACCTGATTTTTCTTTATTTTTTTTAACCAAGTAATGAGGTCATAGGTTGATTCAATTTTTATAGTATTTACAAATAAATTAGAGTTTCCATGGAAATATGTATGTGCACATACTTTTTTAATAGGTTACATAATTGAATGCATTATGCACAATAGTTTTAGGATACACGCAGTATAATTCTTTATTATATAATAATTATTACAAACCAGCGTAGTCAAAATATTCTAAATTTCTAACACAATTCACCCTAAATTAATTTTTTCATTGAATATTTTTTTCATATTAATTATTGTTTATGCAGGAATGATGAAGAAACCGAAAATCTTAAGTTTAAAATTATCGAAGAGACAGACAGACTCGAACGTTTACAAAAAGACAGGTCCGAACTGTCAAATCAAATTGACTCGACGCTTTTTAGACTATACGACATGTGCCTGGCATTAAAAGAAGCAGACAGCGCACCAGTGCCAGACAAATGTCCAAGTATTGATAAAGCTGACTGGTTAATATGCCTGTTACAAACCAAATATGAGAATGTAATAAGAAGTTATGGAACTACAGATAAGGATCAACGTAATGTGAATGGGAGGATTAAAAACAACGTATGTACATTTTAATGTAGTGCTATAAAAATCAAGAGTAAGGTAGGTAACATATAATATTAAAAATATATTCTGTATGGTATTAGGACGTAGCAGTACTGTGGTCATTGGACGACAATGTCGTGGAATCGGCGAACAAGGATGAAGAAGAAAAACCTGTTCCCAATAGATATCTAATTAAGAAACAAGCGCAAATCATGGTTGATTCTAAGAGTAAAAAAAAGGGGGTTAAGACGCCAAAAGGGGCAACGCAGAAGAATTGAAAACATAAATTTGAATAATGTATTTAAGGGAATTATGAAAACCATCATGATAAAGAATTTATGCGTATTTTCAGCTTATTACCTGTATTGTGTTACAGCATTTATTAATCACCAGTATTATCTACAAATTATTGAAATAAATAATATAAAATATACTAATAAAAACCAATGACAGTATTTTCGTATTATTTTACGGTTAATATAATTCAACAAAATTATTATAATAGCAATAATTTCATAACAATAATTTGTAAAATAAAATTCGCTTTACATACAAGACAATAAATATAATTTTTTAGTATCCAATAATAAATATTTTTTGTAGGTAGGTATTCATTGATTAAATTATACGATATAAGTTCACTCATATAATATACATTGTACATTATTAAGAATCATACGATTATCATAGGTATGGATTAGGTACCAAAATTGTGTCACTATGGGTTTTCTAAAAATTAATAGGGTTAAGAAAAAATGCCTAAAAATAGAAATAAAACAGCATAAGAACTACTTAATTAAATGTCAATTAAAAATTAACAATATTCCTCAATAATAGTTAATAATAAATAGTACCTCATATTTATTTGTATCATGCATATTTAAAATAACAATAAACATTATACGTTTAAAGTTTAAACATACAATGTCGTAGCCATAAGTCTGATACTTTTAATAATAATTACAATATTTTTAAAACAAGAAGTTTAATAGCCATGACCCATGTATAATAAATGTAAGGCGGGGATTTCAATGGAAATTACATTTTTCTTTATAAGCTCTAAAACAATGATTTCCAAGTACAAAATTAGTTTCATACATCATACTATTTTTTTTCATTTTAAGTAAAATTTTATAAATATTTTATTAGTTAGTGATTACTATTTTTATTTTATCATTTATACCAGAAGAAAAGTTTTTCAAATTTCTAAAATGTTCTGTAATCGAGATAAATTTTGAAATTATTAACTAAAAACTACAATAATTGTATTTATCTAATGCTATTATTATAATATTCATATACCTACTTGTATTTTAAGTTAATTAATGCATTGCAAAGAAATCAATTCTTTCAAAGCACTGACATTAACTAGTTACCTATCAAAGACGGAAACTTTATCGTTTTATAGAAATCTACTAAAATACGTTAGTGTACCACGTGAAGTTGAAATAAAACAATTGTAAAAGAAAAATTACTAAAAACCTTGAATCCGCGTTAAAAAAATAATGGAATTAAAATCATTTAAACTGTAAAAAATAAATTTAAAAAATGTGGGACATTTTTAGATTTTTATTCATTTTATTCAATGGTTTTATTTGACAGTTAAGGGCATTTTTGAACAAATTCTGAATCAGGTCAAACAAATTCCGTACTAAATATTGGCAAAAAAATTCGTGAAAAGTTATTTATGGGGTGGGGGGTTGGAGAAACGTACGTATTAAAATCCGCATTCTGATGTAAGTACAAATGTAACATTTAAAACATAATTTATTGTTTTATTAACATGCAGTATCTACTTATACATAATTGTTGATTATTAATAAATAATTTTCATGTATTCAGCGTACATTTTATTTTTATATTTTATAATGATATACTAATACCTATAGTAATATAATATATTATGATATTATGAAATACGATTTACTTATATACATTTTATAAGTAGATCCATTTGGAAAAATGAAATGTCTTTAAATGAACACATTAAAATATATACAAAACGACGATTTATTTGATGATCCGTAAAAATACTCATCAAATAGATATTTATACAGGAAATACCTTTGTTGATACTAAAAGCTATCAACTATAATATCAACTATACTGAAAGCTATCTACTTAAATTAATCGATCATCAAAATGTTTAACAAATAAATAGTTATAAAGTAGGTACCTAATAAATTATAATTAAATATAAATTATAACATTGGTAATTAAATTAGAATTAATGTCTTCATTGTATGCAGTGAAACAATTTTAATTCTAACGCACACTTGAAAAATAATATTACCCATACACAGAACCTTACTTTGGAATTTGGTGCCTGCAGGGCCTATTTTTTTTGTGGGGGCCTCTTAACTTAAATTATAAATTCAGTTTATTATTGCCATAAGTCCATAAGTACCTAATCTTATTATTTAATGTCCATTGATACTAATAAATCGTATATGACTGTATTACAGTTATATATAGGGGCATTAATAATGACTAGGCCCTGGGATGCTGCTCCTCCAAGTAGGGCTCTGTAGTACATACATACTATTATTAAAAAGTACCTACCTAATATAAAATAATAAAAATAATATATGTACAAACTAGGAATATGACAATTATAATGTGGGCATACAAAATAAGTAAGTACTTAACTTCTTTTATAGGACGTATATTGTCAATCAACTTCTAAAATGGAATATTTTTAAAAAAAAGTAATTAAATCTATATGTTACATAATTAGACTATATAACTATATAGGTACCTAATCGTAGTATATAATAAACAATAATATATATACTGTCAAATATTCATAAATAAATATACCAACAAAGCCAAGTGGCACATAGAACTAAAAAGTTCTGTTCATCTTTGCACTCAAATGTTTTAATCACTAAACTTAAGTCAATCACTTAAAACTGGCATAAGTTTTCCGACTTTTAGTTCATACATTTCAAATTTGATATTCTAAAGTAAAGTTGCTTCTTTAAAATGTAGCTTACGGAAATACTTAGATAATCGCATTTATCACATTATTACTCATTTGAAATATTTATCTATATAAAAATGAATGTTTGTGTGTCCGTCCGTATGTCTGTCCTTTATGGCGATTTATGCATTCCTAAACAGCTAGCCAGTTTTTATTACTTATTTAGTGTATTTGAGTTGTTCCCGGGATTATTTATATTCATAATTGGACCCGGTAGGTGGTGTCCAACCTAAGGAAGTGCTCAAACAGGGATTTTGAGATTTAGATGGAAATTTTTGTTTTTCTATGGTTGTTTTTGGCTATAGGAGGAATAATTAGTAATTATGCTGTAAGGGCGTGTCCCCGTCTGTTATTATTACCAATTTAAATTTTTAACTTATAATATATGCCACGTCATGATAAAATATTTTGAATAATGATTATATTTTTTAAATTGTTAACAGTTTTGTTTATGTCATATGAAAATGTATGATTATAAATTCACATTATTGGTGGTAAATATTTTGTCATCCCAATATTCATAAACATTATAGACTATCCTCTATTCCTCAAGTTATCTTGTATTTAAGGGTGCCGATACCGGTATTTTGTCAGCTGCCACTCGAAGAAAAGAATAGAAAATTCCCACCGGGTCACGGTGGTATAACAGTTTAAAATAACACTTGAAGGGATTTGAAACAGATCGACCTAATAACGCGTATGGATTTTTCAAACAGTTTGGCTTCCTCGCGTTGTCTTATTTAGATCCCACTAACTATGTACCTGTACCTACATTTTATTATATTTAACCACTATTATTACGCTCATTTAAATAAATTAATGGAAAAATTGTTCCTACTTAGACTACAAAGAAAAAATATTAATACGTTTAAATTTTGTTTTCAATATAACATTTTATAAAAGCTTTAATTTTAATACCTAATAAGGCATGGCAATTAAATACAAGGTTCCTTATAAGTTAATACTTATTATTGGAATTAAAAAAAAACTTTAACGTAAAACCATATGCTTGTCATAATATATTTTTTTTTTTGGGAGGGAGGGGAATTAATAGGGGTAAAATTTGTATCAAAATTTAAAAGATTTTAGGGGCTGACATTTTTTATACAGAAGGTTTTTTGTGTGTGGGTGTGTGTGTCGTGTGTGTGAGGGGGCGAGGTTATCAACTAATATATAATAATTGATATTTTAATATTTATGCTTTGTTGTTATTTTATTAATGTATAAGTTCTTATATATTAGGTATCAGTTATAAAGTGCAATATTATGTATATAGTTATTATTATTAGGTAGGTAGGTATATTAAAATGAAAATACATATTTTCAATATCAAATGAGAAGTTTACCGGTCGACGTCGCACTGATGTCGAATGTCGGGTAGAAGCTAATTATCAGTAAGGAGTTGAAGAAAATATACGGTTGGTGCAGGGAAAACAAATAACATTTTGAAGAAAGTGTGTATCCTTATTCCTTGGGGAGAGGGAGAGAGGGAATTTTTTTCTCCGACACGTATAAATCCTTGATTCACCACTGATTGTCTGCATACAACGTAATAATACATATAAGTTATATGATATAACACATAACAACATCCCTAAGAACCGACGGATGACGATATGGTCTAGATTGGTTGAAGTCAGCAATTTACTGGTGAAAAATTTCAATCAATTTCTAATTAAGTTGTGCATCAACCATACAATAGGGGCGTACGGGAAATACAATTAAATCTCATGTCAATGGTCAAAAACAACTAAGCAGGAAAAATTATCACGCCTCGTAGAATACACAAAGTTTGATCTTTTTTTTTTTATTTGAAAAAAGAAAGTTTTATTTAGGTCGCATATTGGACTCCTATTTTTTAATAAATTACTTAAAATTAGATCAGAAAAATAATTACATTTCAAAATAGGTACTCGAAAATTTGAAATTATTTGTATGTTTATCATTCTGAAAATAGAGTTTTTACACAAACAAATGCAACTTATAAGTTTTCATATAAAAACATATTATCGAAATCTAAATATTTACCCGAGAGTCATGATAATTTTTCATGTCAAGCAAATCCTTGTACTATAAAAGTGCTTCGGCTCCGACATAGTTGAATAACTTATTACAATTTATCATACTAAAACATAGTAGGTATACTTAGTTAGGTATAAATTATAATATAATGTTATCCAGATGGTTTTACATTAGTTAAAACTGACAATTTTTTTTGTTTTAACAATTAATTATCATATTTATTGTGATTATAACTTGAATTTATTGTATATGTAATTTATTTTATATGAGGTGTTTTTATTTGACTTTGCCCCTTTTCTTTTATATTTCTGGGGGATCCTTAGTTGTACCTTAGGCTCTAGAGTCTAGACTTAACAGTTTACTTACAAGACAACTCTATTAATATATATAATCTAAATATTGATAAAATGTCAAATTAGTTCCTTCTATATTCGAAGAATGATAGAACATAATTAAGTTACACTATTATAATAGTAGCATCTCATCAAAAACTCAAAGTCAAAGAAATAATTCACGATTTATGTCAGTACAATATATACAATGTTTGGTGTGTTTATTTTTTATCCGTGAGAAAAACAAGCTAAAGAGTAAAGCCATAAAAAATATTTCTTTTTTTCTTTTGAGATTTGAATATTAATGATGAAACAAATAAATCCTGTTTCTCTTGTTACAAAACCTTGATGTTTAATTAGTAACTACTAATGAATAATATTATACCTATTATACGGCGTTTCTATGGCCTAATATCTGTCTAAAACTATTGAATGGACAAATAGGTACCTAGTGTTATAATAATTCATAAATTACTATACGTTCAGTTCACACTGCAGTTGAAGTTAAGACCGTTTTCTTCTAATCATACAATATGCTATGATTTTGAATTTTCTTTATTTAATATTACGTTATATGCACTTACACAAATATAGAATAATCTATATACATTCTACATCTACATATATTTTATAGATCTTATTATCTTAACCCGTTTTGACGTTAATGCGCTCATACATTGGCACCATGTACCTATATATTAAGCATATTATAGCATATCTACTTGAAATATTTTGCATGCGCCTTGTACACTTTCTACCTATAGATACGAAAATATCACATGAGTTTTGAATATTTAAACGCATGTGCAATTAGGTGATTCATGGCCGTAGGTATTCCGATGGCGGGGAGTTCCAACTTTCTGAGACCCCTGGAATTATCTTTGAGATTATTTTTGTTCCATAGGTATGATTTTTTATTTTCCGTAGAACATCGGCTCTATACGTGACACCCTCCCCCCTCCTCCAACAAACCGTTCACACACGCTCACACCGGTAAAAATTATGCTGCAGGACACGGCCATGAAGTAATTAGTCTTTGAGAATATTATCAAAAATTACTATTAACGGGCTAAAACCAGAAAATTACTTTAATTCGCATTCAACCGTGCAACACGACGGCGCGCGTACCTAACATATTTATAATAAAAAAAAAACATAATACATAATGCGTGCCTATGATAAATATGTTTTTACGTTTATTACGATCAATATGATATGATACATAAACAAAAATAAGAAATATTATTACAACTTACATTTGAAACAAACTCACAAAAGAGCTACTCTCGAAGCTGAAAGCGTAAAAAAAAATCAGCCCTCCGGTCGTCAGAAAAACTAACGCCGAATGCCATTATTGTTATATTATTTTCATTTACACTTCTTAGGACCGTTTGGTTCTTTTTTCTCGTCCGTCGAAAGTTCTCGTAGAGACTTAAAGTATGATATAAATAAAATCCCTCCTATGTAATAGTCACAATCGACCAAGCACTCAGAAAAATTCTATAAAAACAGAATATATTCTACCGGATTCGAAGAAAATTATTTGTGACAAAATGTCCCCGAGGAGAAATTTTTACAATGAAAAAAAAAAACATCTAAAGTATAAAGTAGGTAAGTGCCTCTTAAATAGTTTGCTCTCCGTGGATCTACTTAAAGAAAATCATGAACACAGATTAAGTACAGAATACAGATATTATCTGTGAATCGAATTAAGATGTCTAATGGTTATGACTAATCGTACAAAAAAAAAATCCGAACGGAATATACTGACGATCCTTATATTATTTTGTTTAAAGTTTAAAGTAGTTTAATTAAAGGAACCTACCTAATAAGTAATTAGTACCTATCGAGTTACAAAATACAAAAACTGAGAGATAAGTAAGTAGGTACCTAATAAATAATTGTTTCACCAATTAATATTTAAAATTGCTTAACTTAAAAATAAATCTATCGGTTTACTATTAATTTATGTTGTACAAAGAATGTCTCTTTTGGAAATTATTTAGAGAGCATTTATCTACCTGGGATTAGTCATTATTAAATAGATACCTATATTATAAAATACCAACTTTCCATTCTCTACTTGTACACGGTATATACAAATTATTTTAGCTGAATTAATTACCTATCTATGTATTATTATAGCTTAACAACTTATATAAACATTGATAAATAAAAACTGTTTATATACCCATTAAAATAAAACTCTTAATTCCATATAAAAAAATATATATATATATTATATACATTATATTATTTTATTGAATTTTACTCGGATGGCAGTATGTATAGGTTAGATCTAATTAATCATCACAGTTACGTCCGCATTTAATCCGGCTCAGTGTTATATATTTTTATACGAGATTTACAAATATATACAACTCTGTAAGTCGAATACTAACGTTTCGAAATCATAATAATATACTCGGAAAGTACCTGCCCCTTAGGTGATTTCCATGAACCCAACGGCAAAAACGTAGGATAGTGTAAGATAGTGTATAATAAAAGTTCAATCGCAACTACCTACCGATGAAATTTAAAACATAACAAATTTATTTTTTATTTTTTTACTTATATTTCGTAAATAAAGCTTTAGCGACAATAAGGCGTCTAGTTCTCCGTAAACTTGATGACTAGAAATAATTATTAATATACGTCATGTCCTATTATGTTACACGTCCGGGAAGACTAAATTTACAATTTATGTTTTATAGATTTATATTGAGTGAAAAAATGTGGTGCAGATTGATCCAGTACAGTTCTCTTTGTCGAGGGCTAGATGTAGGTGTAGTTTAAGAGGGTTTTCAAGGATTTTTCGGGCTTCGGTATATTCTGAGCAGTTGATCACTAGGCGTATGCTCTATTATGAGTATTTCGTTGCAAAACATAACATAGGTAGGTACTGGTGCTGGGTCTTTGCCGACGAGGTAGGAGTGGGTTAGATGGGAGTGGCTTATTCTCGCTCGAGTGATTATTAGGTACTTCCTCTATTCTCTGCAGGGGGAGGGGGGCATTTCAATTGTTTTATGTTTTTTTATAAATTTCTGAGTTTGTTTGAGCGAAGTAAATTTAGCCAGTAATTCTGCCATTCTCTAATTAATTTGTATTGGAAGTTTCAATTAAAGTTGTTATTATTCATTTTTAGAAAATCATTTTATAGGTTTATATACCTACAATAGGCAGGTATTCTACACCGGGATTACGAGGAGGGACAGAGAGCACAATATTTTATGCCGTACGCAACATTTCGTACAGCCATACGAATCGGGTTACCAGCACATTATTATTTCGGCTTAATTTTTAATAGGTACGCTTTCGATATCTGATGAATCTCCTCACGCGGATACGTCAACTGCAGCAGCATAGTGCAGTATAAATGTATAACTATTAACAACAAATATCTATGCGTAATATACTATGTATATATACCTACGCATTAAGCACACTCAATCTCAAAACGTGAAGAAACTAGAAACCCTATACAGCCGCACGACTATATTAATATAATAATATTATGTACACATAGGCTTACTTACACGGTTGCACATAAAATTAAATTTTATTCGCCAATGCATTACATTTCTGGACTTCTCCATTTCTCGTATATAGGTAGTTATCGTATCATAGGTAGGTATCGAATGAGCTGGTGGTCACCGCCGCCGTACCGGATCCACGTGAGGCGATGTACTCTGTATATAGATATAGGTATACCTATATTGCTAGCTAAAGGATGACAGGCAGGCTGCAGGTATATAGGCACTGTGTAGGAAGCA
>NC_042495.1:61865821-61867436 GCF_005508785.2 Acyrthosiphon pisum
TAAATGCACAGAAAAGTAACTCAATCTATTTACTTTAATATAGGACAAAAAAAAATAGTTTTAAAACAATATAACTGCAGATTCTATAAGTTAAGTACAAAAAATAATAAACAACAGAAAAAGTGTACTCATAGACATTATAGACACAACTCATCAATTTAGATCACTTTTGCCATTTTCATAGTTTCATATTTCATACTATTAAAACCAGTTTACAGTTCATTTTTCGTCAATTTATCTCAACGCTGGGACAGGGAAATACCTTCTCATGAGATAATATTTTATATTATTAGTTATATATCGTAATATATATTATGTTATATGACAATTGTATTTTACAAATTGTAATTATTTAATTTATATGAACTATATAATGATTTTATATTTCAAATTGGGAACTCGTAATAAAACATATAGTGTAGTTTCAGTAAGATATATTGTATGTATCTATTGTGGCCTTTGGTACATCTATTGTCATTGATGCTATTAAGATAAGACCAGAGAATATATGACATAATTACTAATTGGGGTTCAAAATAATATGTAACTATATTATACTATAGTAAACTAGTACTATAATACTAACTATACTAATTCAGTAAATGAAAAATATAAATAATTGTTGCAAAACTGGTATTGTATATTTTCCAAATAAATTTACAAAAACATATATTGTCTTCAATCTCATTTTAGTACTCAACAAATCATACTGTTATTTGGTTTTATGATTTTATAAATTATAAAAAATAAATAAATATATAAGTAAATATATATATAACATATTATTAACACTATAATACAGAGTGAGAGTGTTTCATAGAATTCATTGAATCACTGAATCATTGAATTGATTCAGTGAATCGATTCATTTTAATGAGCTGAATCACATGAATTAGTTCACTGAAATGAATTGAAAGTACCCATCACTATTTTCAAACAAGTGACGACACCTTATCAATACACCTTTGTCTATAATCATAGAACTTATAGTATAAGTATAAGTAGGGCACTATAGATACTATGTAGAGCCTTAGTATAAGCACAGAATTAAACCGTGGTTAAATGGTAAACATTGATAGCCACCACACGGACCACAGATATAGATTATAAACAGATTACTGATAAGTGCCAATATTAGCATATATAGAACATTATACCGTGTTGAAAACGATCCATATAATTTTTTATAAAAAGTAAATTATCAACTTACTCTTGTAGGTGTATCTGGATGAAACAAGTTTTAACTTATAGAAGTTGGAGCGTTGTAGTAACCGTTCGCAGATTTGCTCTTCCCCATACTTCGATGTGTTTGGTCTACGAAAGTTTTTAACATCGTAGTGTCAAACTCCAAAACTTTTGAACTAACCAAACAGATTGTCTTAAACAGTGCACTGACTCAATTTCTTTTAGTCGAAAGGTAAATCAAATATTATATTTTTTTATTAACTAAAAAATGTGTAGGTAGTAGGAACCAACATTGAATATTATTCTGTGGTACCTACCTATATAATATTATCTTGACGTTTATCAGTTGATCAATATGATCTGTGTTACAGTATTATCATGGCTTTGCGATTCATAAAACGTACTTACAATCGAATGTTTTCTCGCTAAA
>NC_042495.1:61867486-61880256 GCF_005508785.2 Acyrthosiphon pisum
TCCGCCGCCGCCGCCACTTCCCCTCCGCCGCCACTGACACCGCTCCGACACTATTACACGACGAGGCTCGTGTGTATAATGTATAATAATATTGTGTGTGTGCGTGCGCGCTCGAGACCGTCGTCCGCCTTTTACAGCGCGACTGCCGCGCAACAGTAGCTGCTCCCGTTCGACGACGATATAATATTATAATAGTAATAATATTATATTATCGTCCTGTTATTTGTATAAATCGTGTCAGCGCCTAATACGTGTCAATATTAACTCCACCCCAGGCTGCAGAAAAAAAAAACGTCCCTTAACACGTGGTTTTCGTGTTATGTTTCTATAATATATTTATCTACTTCACATGCTGCAGCTGTAGTACCTACCGATACTCATCATGACCGTAGTGGGGAAGGATATTTTGTCGTTGGACTCCTTGACTCTTAAAATACGGCACCCCTTCTTGGCAACTCGAATTAGGTAAATGTGTAAATAGTTACGTTTCATTTCACCCAATCACGCCAACTTATAGGTGCTGAACTGCATAGATATAGTCAAATGTAATTAAACACTATAGTCATTGGCGCAAATAGGGGGGGACTAAAATCTAGTTATTAGTACTCATTTTTATAATCTGTGGTACTAATCAATATGGCCTATGGGAGGGGGGGGCTTGAGTCCCCTCAAAAAATTTAGTCAATTTGCGCCTATGACTATAGTCTATAATACGAATATTTGCCACTTTAAATATGAGTGTGGTGACAAAACCACTTCAACAATATTAACCTATAATAGTTTAAATCTTTGTTAGGCTGAATTTACTGGGATTCATCAATATCTTCTCTGAACACTCAAAAGCAGATTTTTATGGAAAAAAACATTTAAGTTTAGATATAATTAATTTACCTAAAAATATTCAAAAGTTCGTTAACGAAAATGTACTGAAATTATGTTTCACATACGCACATATAAGACAATATTAAAATTATATGGTTCATTATTGACTATATAATTGTATACTTTATATTATATTTTTATATATAGGTAAGCTGATTTTAATTTGACTTGTCTAAACATTTATTGTTTTTATTTTTTTTTTGTTAGCTTCGCAATAATTGTCTAAAATGAAATTTTTAGAAAATAGTAAATACACACCCTAATCATATTATCCTTAATACACACTGTTCACTATTGATAGGGAACATTGCCACAACCGTTGTAAATTGTATTTACTCTCACTACCTATATGAACATATTATACGCGTGCAAAAACCAAATACAAACGTATTGGCAGTGTGATATAATAATTATTTTCAAAAGGGGTATACTCTAATTTCGTCCATTGAATAATAGATAGACATAATATTGAGTGGGTAGTAATAAAAGAGTTAAAAAAAACTCTTTATACCGTCTAACACTAAAACGCGGTTTCCTTGTCCGGTAGCACTGCAGCGGCTATAAACGACGACAGACACGGTCGGAGAGGGCCGCACAACGCGTAGTCGCACGATGCACACACAAACACACATTTATATAATATATTAATAATAATTTCGAGTACTTTGAAGTTGTGAAATATTTCACGCTTAGTGATCGTTCTATCGTGTTGGGGAATAGAAACGTAATGACGGATGACCGCCGAACGAACCGTGACGAGCTGAAATTAATGACCAACGAGACACTTCAGCTGATGTGTTGCATCGTGGAACAGTACGTTTTATAAACACAAACGCAATAATAATAATCATAGTAATAATAACGCAACACCACAATCTTATAGAGGTACTTCTCGAAACAATAAGCCGGACGGACTAGACTGTGGATAATGTGAGTGTAATAATATTATTATTGATCGTAAGCCAAGGGAGTCGTTATGTTAATATTATACAATACAACACAATATTATATAGGTATTGAACTATTGCTTCCGGTAATGATACTAAGCCCAAGTATTTTAAATATATATTAATACTAGCTGATCCCGTGCACTTCGTTACCCGTTAAATGTACAAGCTGTGGAGGGTATACCATCGCTGGATGATTTCCCTCATCTTGTGCTTCATGTGTTATTTTTATTATGTATATAGTGTTATGCCAGTCATCTATTTTACTTATTGTGTCATATAATACAGATTGTAAATTTTCTAAAATAAAAAAAAAAAAATGTACAAACTGTAGGTATATGACTCAAACTTTGTACAATGTGTTATTTAATATTCGGTGTATCGTTAGACCACGGTAGATCGCGGACCCCGTGCTGTTTGTACGTAAGTGTATGATTTAACTCTAAAGTTTCAAAGTTATACCAAATTTTTCGTTTTTAAATAATTCCACCTACGGTGGATTAATATAATTAATTAATACAAAATTCTAACCTAACCTAACCGTACTAAAATTTGATGAATAAAAAAAAACCAAATTTAACACTTTTTAAATTAGCTTATCTTCTTCCCAGAGGTCTAATCTACACACAAATATTAATTTATATATATATATAGAATAAAAAATAATAATACAAATCAACAAACATGCCCGATTAACCAATATCAACCAATATATAAATACACTATTATTATTTTTATTTTTATTTTTTTCTGGACAACCCTTATCAAAAATAGAAAAATAGATAGTAGTCGATTCTCCGACCTACTAAATATGTGTATAATATTTAATAAAAATCGGTCAAGCCGTTTCGGAGGAGTATGGTAACTAACATTGTAACACGAGAATTTTATATATTAGATAATATTGTAATAATTATAAATGGATAATAAACGAATGTTAGCTGATATTAAGATGTTGATTGTTGTTATTGGAAAGTGAGATAGGAGAAATTTATGCTTTTGCAAAATGTTCACTATCAACAATTAAATTTTTACAGTTTTTGGTTTAATAGAAGATATACAATGTTCTATATAGAATGACAGATCAACATAGCAAATTTACTTATATCATTTTTTTACAATGAAAATAAAAATGTAAATGTTCAATACTTACATTATGTCCAATTGATGGAAGGCCTTTTGGTAACATGACAACATGTGAATCTTGATGTAAAAATTTCAATCCTTCCACTGAATACATTGATTCGGTAAGTCGTTCATTTATTACAAGATCAGTCCTAAGATAATTTAAATTAAATGTATTATTAAGTTAAACCTATGCTTAGTATCAAACTAAATATTTTTACAAAAAATCAAAACTTTTAGATTCAATTTTTAAATAGTGATGATTTGTATGAAAGATTAATATAAATACTATGATTTTTAAATAAACATTTTTTTTAACTTAATTTTTAAGAAGGTAAATAAAGTAAAGGGAACAGATAAGGTGACAGTATTTTCAGAGACCATCGCCACCTTGAAATTCTTACAAAATATAATTTAAGAAAGAAAGCTATTGTATCAGTTATTGTTAGATAAATTAAAATAGAATTTGATGTTATTAATAAGTTCTACAAATTGATGAAATAAATATTTTGAAAAAAATTATTTCAACTGATTTTTTGATAGGTTAAAATTAAAGTAGGATATACGACTTTTTCTATATTAAAATACTTACTTTTTTGGAGGTGGTAATATACTGAGGTTAAGTTTATTGCGCAATTGGTGATGCAAAAGATTCTCATTAATTGGAACTTCTGCGGGTAACGTAAAACGTGGGGGCTTAGGTGGCAACTTCAGTCGGAGTCCCCACATGTTGGTGGGTTTTTTACCCTGGAATTCAAACCTACTGTAAAGCAGACAAATATAAATAGTTAAATTTAAATATTAAAGAAGATAAGATGCAAAGCAATTAATAATATATATGTATAGTTTAGTTTGCTTAGTTATTTTTTATAACTGAAACATACTATAACATAAATATTAATTGATAATTCAAATTATATACTAACTGATTGGTGTCTTTGAGCAGGGAATTGACAACATAAACTTTCCTGTCATCAACAGGAACATTAAGAATCTATAAACAATTATAATAACAAGTAAAATATATTACATAGGTAGTAAAAAATGTGTCACATCATATGTATAACAAATAAAGAAAGTTTAGTTGTGGTTTTCTAATTTATTTTTATAAGTTTATATCAAAATAACTAATTTTGTGAGCAGAAATTACAAAAAAATATTTACAATGAAAAATAAAACATACTTTAGGAGGTAGATACATTGAAGTCCAATGATTATCTAAGTATGGAAGTATATTTATGTCCACATCATAATATTTCTGTGGTTTATAAGCAGTCATATTAAAAAGGGCAAGATGAACTAAATCCGACCATTCCATTTCAATACGACGTACAAACTCTGTACCTACATTGCACACGGAACACAAAAAGACATAGAACCTGGAACAAAAAAATTTAAAGGCAATAATTAAAATGTAATAAGATTGTATGAATTGTTCAGCCAATAAAAAAGGGAGTTAATATAAACTAATGAAGCTAAAATTTAGATAATCAACATTTACTATTAGTTACTTAATAAAAATTAATTTTTATATTTTTACATTTTTTATATATTTAACTACTGTCAATTTATATAAATAATAATATTTGTGTTTAAAAAAAAAAGTTAATATTAACAATCTAGTGAAACAAACAGTAAACAAATTACTTAAATCAAGTTTAATTAAAGTAGACATAATATAAAATAACTTTACTATATTTTAAAAGAGAATATACTGCTTTCATAACCGGTTTACGTTCAGCGGTGCGCTACTGCCTTCAGCTCATTGTGAACCATATACAGCCATTTCCAATTAGCACAACTATAATATGCATATTTACTCTCACGCTAACCATTTGCATAAAATTTATTTGAAATCTGTGTATACTTGTCGGGCAATTTTGATCGTTGACCTTGATAAACGAGAGTGGAAGAAATTGGGTTCGGGGCGGACGCTGGTCGTCAGTAGCTATGCGATAAAGCAGTAAAATATTCTCTTTTGAAATAGAGTATAGTTAATTAACAAAACATTAATTAAATATAAAGGTAATACCTAACTAGTTTTTACATTTTCCATAGATTTGTTTTCCACAAATAATTTTATTTAAATAGATTATTTTAGCTTACCTATCCCCAAGATACAGAGGATATATCAATGAAGTGACACATTTTTCATGAAACCATTGTAAACATTTACCACATTGCAGCATATTAATGAACCAGTCACCAGGTCCACCACAATAGCAATAGGTTCCTAAATTGTTAATACGGTGGTGTATATCCCATTGTAAAGCATTCAGCTAAAAAAAAATAATTGATTTAAATAAAGATATTAAGTTGATTAGTAAGGCTCGGATTTCAATTTATTTGCATATTTTTTTTAATGCTTGACTCAATGCAAGTTAAAACATTTATTCTAACATTTTTAATATGGTTTTCAATTTATTAGTAATTTTTACCAATTTATCTACACGTAGTGACAAAAAAGACACAAGATTGAAACATATATATATATATATATAAATATTCTTTCAAGTTTGTACTATAATTTCAGGTTATCTGGTTTTAAATAAAATTAAGGCTCTAACCAATTAGTTGATTATATAGGACTTTTATAGAAGATATTAATCACATACAGCACATACTAATATGTTAATTTTACACAGTTTGTGTTTTTTTGCTCAGTATTACGTGTTTTGTAAGAAGAATTTTCTTATCATTCAATAATATTGTATCAGTAGTGCGTGTGGCCGTTATCGGATACCTTTACTTGTTGTTTGTGTTGTTTCACAAAGTGTTTACATTTTGTTTTTTTTTTTTTATATACACAGGATATTGAACTAAAATTTTAAATCCATGTAGCGTTTACAAGGAAACGCGAGAGTATAGTAATGATATTTTCTTCATTCTTTGTGTATTATATACTTATAGAGTTTTAATAAAATTACATGTTAAACACATACTTTTTTTCACAATTTTAATACTTATTTATTTCATAAATATATCATTTTTGTTATTTGAAATAAAAAATAAGATTATTTTAAGTAAATTTATTTTCTAAAGTATTTTTTGGTCATAAATGCATTTTTCAAAAGGAAATTTAAATCCGAGCACTGTTGATTACCAATAAAAATTTAGAATCCTAATAGTACAGAAAACATACATCATAAGGTAGTTTAACAACTTTTGGAACAATTGTGCTTGATACAGAATTTGTAACTTGCAGTCTATTAATCTGTTGTTTTTCTTTACATTGAAAACATATCCATACAGTAACATCTGTAACTTCAACTTCCGGCTGTAAAAAATAGAACCATTACTTTTATAAATACATACTTTAACAGTTAAAATAAATATAAATTGCATTAGAATAAAAATATGTTATAATATAATATGTAATAAATATTAATTATAAATAATGACAATTTAATAGAACAATCAATATTCCACACATAGAAAAACCAATAAATAAATAATTACCAAAGAACTTTTTATTGCTGAATTAATTTCAATTAAATTTTTTTTTAATAAGACAATTATTTTATTTAATTTAACTATAAAAAGAAGAGTATTCATATTAAATACAAATCAAAACTGGAGCAGTAAGTGTTAAAACAAGTAATACAAATTGATGTCACTGACAGAATGCAATAAATTACAATATATAAGACATATAACATTATTTGTATTTTGTCGTATGCGCACTACCCCAAATTTCGGTCTACCTGCGAAAATATTGTTTTTAAACGTTTTTTGATTATTATGTTTTAATAACATTATTTTTCTATATTATTTTTGAATAACGTTTTTGATAATATATTTTTTTTTTATATATTATATTCTTATAATTTATAACTTTTAACTTTTAAGTTATAATAGTAACGCGCAATATACAAATGCACTTAAAAGTTGAAAATTAAAATGAATTATTATATATATATAAAAAAAAAACAATATTATCAAAACTCTATTTGGAAACAATAGGAAAAATAATGTTTTTAAAAACGTTAATCAAAAACAATATATATTATATAAATTGTATATATTATATACAGAATATAACTTTTAACTTTTAAGTTATAATAGTAATGCGCAATAAAAAAATACATTTAAAATTTAAAAATTTAAATTAATTATTCATAATATTTAAATTTTAAATCAAAATTATAATTGACATAAAAATTAGAAAATTCAAAATTTCTGATTTCAAGTTAAAAATTAATAAGTAAAGATAAGTGAAATTTTTTTCGATTTTTGGGATTTTTTGTTATCGTTTTTCAGTTTTTTTTTTGTTAAAATCTAAATATAATTGTAGAGTGGCAAAACACGATAGAGCGCATACGACAAGATAGCCGTATTATTAATCCATGTTATTAGTCGAATTATATGAATTGTATGATATAGGGGATAGATTATGTAATATTTATAAAATACAAGTTCATAAAAAAAATTGAAGATTTAGGCACGATTTCTTATACACAAATGAACAAAGTCAATAGTTTTATTTTTTTACTATCATGCATATTAGTTTATAATATAAAAATGACTGTTTAAAAGGTTCTAGAACAAATTTTAATCAACTAGCCTTTTATATATTTTTTTAAGAGTAGGTAGTATAAAATTATATTTACCTTATGACATTTACGATGGTATACATTAGCACATTTATCACATACACAAATATCATCTGGCATAGCCTCGATATTGCACACATTGCAAAATTGAGTAGTGGTACTCGTACATGTCATTCGTGTAACATTTTTTAAGAATACCCATTTTACTGTATTATCACCAAACTTAACTAAACATTTAGATTCTTTATACCTCAACTAAAAGTAAAATAAAATATTAGTTAACAGCAAGTTTATAATTAAATATTATTTACTTTTGCTATAAATCCTAAATAAAATCGTTCATCATTTAGATGAACCAATACTTCTTCTCCACAAATATAACTCTTGCTTTCAACAGTTGTACTATCAGGAGTAGGGGCCTCGGGGCTCTCCCTTTTTATCTAAAAAATAAACAATATCAATGGTTAGACTAAAATTCATTTGACTTTTTAATAGATCCTACTATGAATAGTAAAATTAAAAAAGGATAATTGTGTATTTATAACTAAGTGTAGGTAAAAAATACCTTAATAGATAGGTACCAGAGCCCCAATTGGGAATTTAGGGGACCCTTAACTTAAATTATAAATTCAAATTTTTTTTTTGTTAATTATTTTGTTTCTTTATATTCAATTTATATAGGTATTAAGATTGTAAATAAATTATATAATATAACTGTATTACAGTAATATATGGGGGCCCTAATTAGTAATTATGTCAGGGCCCGGGGCTGCATCTGCCTAGCCCTCCCCCCACCCTTATTAGAGCTCTGTTATGTACATATACATATTTAAATATATATTATTAGTGTTGGTGGAATTTTTACCCTATAAGTTACTTATTGAAAATGACAAATTATTATATTTAAATAGGTGCAACGTCTTATTTGAAAGATGGAAAAATATATACTTAAGGTTTTGTTTGATTTTAATAACTTCAAATAACCATAATTCAATCAATACGTAACTAATAAAATAGCAAATTGTCAAAAACCAATATCTATATAAGCCAAATGTATTATCAATATAATTTATACTAAAAATCTAAAAATGTTATAATAGACATAGGAAAATATAATAGGTATTGAATAATATTAACATATTAAATGTACCAATATTTAAGATCATTCTTTATTTAGATTTTATCTTTGAATAATTTTTAAAAACAACTTGAAAATGTTAAGATTTTTCTTTTTTCAAGAAATATACATAATAGTTCAGTTATATTTGATTAATTGTTAAAATGTATGTTATTTTCAAACAGAAAGAAATCAATATTGACAACAACTCTTGATTCTAATTAAATTATTTAAGAGATTAAAAAATGTCATTAAATTTCTCACAGATTCCTTTTTGATCTGCAACATTTTGTCAGCTATCCATTGTCGAATAATCCTGCAATTAATAGAATATTGTTAAAAACCATCAAATGGTATCAATTACCTATAAATAACAAGTACTTTCTAACTAGCCAATTGAGAAGTCTACTAGCCAACTACAATATATGTACAGAATAGTCAAAAAATGCATTCTACTCTGGACAAACAACTACAACTTTTCTATTGATACACTGACTGATAGGTAGTGAATGAAACGTCAAACACAAGGCCAGTGATCTGAAGTAGCGGACAGGGTTGTCACTACTCGTAACTCGCACAGCATTTGACGTACGGAAACGAGTGTCTGTAAACACAGTCTCAAGCTTTCCACCCGTAAAATACCTACGATCACGATTAGGCTGACTTTCTCACTCGCACACACTAAACACAAATACAAATACAAACACTATCACATACACTCACGTAGCTTATACAACACATCCATACAAATATTTCACACACATTTCCACTTCGTACACAACATACACGACTTGCCGTCCTCGTCGGGCAAACGATATGGACGACCAGCCACTCATATCCCTCGCCAGCGCAAGCATTTTCACCGGTGTCCACGGCCGTCCATCGTTACCCCTGCGGCCTAAAGCACGGGGACCGGACAAAGGCGTCCGGCGAACAGACAGAGACTCGCTACCTTCGACCTAATCCGGGACACGCCGTGTCCCAACTCACCATAAACGCAAACGACGACGACAACGACGATAACGGCAGCAGCGATCCAATTCCTCGACTTCTCGTCAGCCTTTTGATTACATATTCGATTGGACCGCGGCTGGGCTCGACGTCTGCGGTTGTGTTCATGGCCCCCGTCGGATCACTGAACTGCGGCCGCCCCGGGTGGCACCACTGCGCCGTCGCCGCCGCCGCCGCCACCGCCGCCGCCACCGCCACCTGCCGACCAGTGTTATCAGTCAGCCTTGGTCGGATGGGCCGCCTCTGAATTCTGAAATTGTTTTTTCTTCGCGAAATGCCCAACAGAATAATCTGAATAATATCAGACTGCATGCAATTTACATTGTTTTTTCCCAGTATTTACGACATAATAACAATGTTGTCGCCTACCCACAGGTACCTACGACGTGGCTACGTGTATTTCTGCGCGTTGTGCCGTTGTGTAGTTAATAATTGTCACGATGTGTTGATATTTACAAAGACTGCATAGTGCACACGAGTCGTGTGACTCGACTAATTATTATAAAACCATTTCAATAATAATAAATAATAATACTCAAAATAGATTACAGATAATTTATACTAAATTAAATTGTTATCAACGTTGATTTAAATAAGTAGCGGCTATGTAGGACTGAATTAATCCGAATAATTATAATAATTATTTATATTTTAAAACCTTAGACACATCTGATCATTAATTGTATCTTAGCCTTGAAAAAAATTGGAGGTACCTACCTACTTATACGGCTATACCTACCTGCAGGAAAATATTTTTTTTAAAGCTTACACCCCAATACCCCATACAGTATAGGTAGCGTCGTAGTTACGATAGGTAGGTACCGTCGTAAGTAGCATGATGGGCAAGACAGTAAGCGTGTTAAAGAAAATAATTTATAAATCTTCCAGGACTGTATTTTTGTCTACCTTATTACTTTGAATAAAAATAAATTATAACTTAATCATTGAAGAATTTAAGATGATTTTCACTCTGTCTAACACTTCAACACCCATCCGTACCTTGGTAGGTACGGATGCCATACAGAAATTTAGATGTGTAAATGATGTGCAGATTTTTTCCATTTCAATGTACCTACCAATTGATCTAATGAAGTGATATGAATTCTGAAAACAATTTGAATTTGTCGTAAAGACGCAAGCACTAACCTCTACTAAATGAGATCCACTTTTTCTCACTTTTTTTTAAACATTGGGTAAACACAATGGTGTTTTCGTAAAAAATCGACAAGGTATACGTTCATTTATGAATTTAAGGCAATGAATATTGTGGTTTTTTAAACACAAAACTAATAGACTCAACCCTTAAAAAAGCCGCACGCTTCGCTTTTTTCCGTATACCGATTATATTTCATGAAAAAGACGGCCATTTTTATTACTCAGCGGATCACGAACAATGGTTGACTAATTCGTGGTACTAATCAATCTTGATAATTATTATTTGTTACGCGGTTTTAACTTATAGTCATATAGATAATTGATAAATGTCATAGATGATAATAGATAAATAAATACCAATTACTTAATTTTTAAATCATATTATGCCGTATTGCCGTGTATTTCTTTTTAAATGTTGAGGTATACGTATAAACGTATTACGTACATATTTGTACTATTTTTCAGTTTATAGGTATACAAATTCACTAAATAGTAAATGGGTATACGTTGTATACGGTTACCCCCGTATAGCCTCCAAAACCGTAAACAGAAGAATTATGATTCTAATTTCGAAGTTCATTATAATGGAAGTTGTATATTAATTATTCAGTTATACGTTATAACTTACTGTAGTTTACAAAAACTGATGTGTATACACTATACTGTTACTGTAAACTATTAAATAGTGCAAGGAAATTCCGTCGAAACGAGTCTTGAACGAGCTTCGTATCCATCAGCTCCTATCTGACGGAATGCACGCGGTTGATAGTACATCAGTTTTCCGAGGATAGCCATAAATCATAATAATATGCTGCATTGCTGCTGTCAACTATACCAGTGCTTCTCAAAATGCTTATATACGACGACACCCTAATTATTTATATCCATTTAAAAATTAAAATCTAACACACTTAAATAATTAAGAGAGTTTTGAAAAAGTTACACTTATAAACCTAAATGAAAAATTCAGAATGTGACCATCTTCACAATTGTTTTTTCCTATCAGTAGTTTTTAGTTTTTACCATCACGTCATAATTCTATAATACGTATCATATATTAATTATACTTTGAAGTTAGAACACATACAATATACGCTGTGTCTAGATACCCGAGTGCCCGTATATAGGTAGGTACTGTGCATTTTTTTACTTTTAACATCCCTGGGCCACCAAGTACAAACTAAATCCAACTTGCTTTCAGAAACCACCCTCAATTTTTTCTTATAAAACAAATATATACCTAATAAGTAATAATTAATAATATATTATAATAAATTCAATATTTTCGGCCAAAATTAATTCAACCTAACAAATTACTTAACGATATACTAGATATACTTATTTAGTTGTATAGGAAAACTTATATTATTATTTATATATTATATAAATATTATAAAGTTCAGGAAAATATAATATAAGTTATCTGGTATATAATTATATGTTCTATAGGTAGTTTCTAAAAGAAACATAGAAATTAATGTCTTCATGTATTGTTGTTCAAATGTGAATGCGAGTGAATAGTGATGAGAAAAAAACTAAAACCAATAAAATCACGAATAACTTGATTTTCAAATAAGATTTTTTACAAGAGGACGTTACGTGGTTGAATGTATACAAACATATACTAGTTGCTAGAACCTATATTATGTAAGCGATACTTCAATGTTGTGTGGGACGATAAGGATTTCCCATGAGATTGCAATTGCACTGATGATATTAAAATATAACATGACCCCAATGAATATCATAATATACCTACCTATAGGTACCCCAAGTATGTTCATATTTTAGAAAAAAATCTTTTTTGGATAAGACCTAACAGCAAAAGTACACACCATTATCAGGCTATACGCACACATAACAATTCCGTATTCGCAATAAATAAAACATATTATAATAATATACGTTGTGATTTTTAATATCTGTTAACTATTATACATTTATACATTTATATACTGCGCCACAATTTTCTCCTGTCCT
>NC_042495.1:61880356-61890698 GCF_005508785.2 Acyrthosiphon pisum
TTTTGTATTGAGCTAAATATGTTTAAAAATACCGGCATACCCTGCGAAAAAAGTCTGCGCACGCCTATGATTGTGGCACCAATTCACCATACCAGCTATAATCCAAAAAATATTAGGTACAACACTCAATAATTCGCTCGTTTCTTGTACAGTCGTAATAGAAATTAAAACGATCAACAATCAAATGGCGAACAAATCATTTCATTAAATATAGGAAAAGCAAAAGAACTTCAAGTAAAGACAATTCGAGTCTCATTGACACGTCATAATATAATACCTAGGCTATGAAAAAAAAATCGATAATTATTTTCATATTATAATTGTTTTTCAGATTTATCTGTGCATGATTATATAAATTAAAAACAGAAATACACAAACCAAAATTTAGTAGGTAGATAAAAATTGTTTTGCATACACATAACCTATAGGCTATAAGTAAATTATTTTTTTCATATTAGCTGACGTCCTCTTAACAACATGAAATGTAATTCACAAATAACGATGTATTTTTAGCATGGGTTTTACTTGGTATACCTACGTTTAAGTTAATATACCTATAGTAGTATACTATATAGTATGTGTAAATGTGTAATATTCACTACTAAATTTCACGCAATTTAAGTTGAAGTAAATTAATAATTACAATGTAACTATTAATATTTAATTATATACTAACATATTATCACATGTTTGAAAAAAATGTAGTGTTTTGTACTTACCTATTCTTTAACTTTTAAATATTTACACAAATACAAGTATTTAGAAATTCATTAGTTGTTTCAGACTTAATAAATAATAATTAAATACATATATTAATACGAAGTACTTAGTTGATTATA
This sequence comes from Acyrthosiphon pisum, assembly GCF_005508785.2. NCBI lineage: Eukaryota > Metazoa > Arthropoda > Insecta > Hemiptera > Aphididae > Acyrthosiphon > Acyrthosiphon pisum. The sequence goes on from NC_042495.1 coordinate 61,881,196, forward strand.
ATATATATCGTTTGAAATAAAAATTTAGGTGGGTAACTAATTACCGATAAAACAATCACGACCCTTCAGAGTTCAGACTATGCGTTTTATCGGCTGTCGAGTACCTAAAAGCGAGATTAAAAAGCGCAAAAATCGTTGTTAATTATGAATTTAATATAAATAGTATATTAAATATATAAATTTAACGAAATGTATCTAATATAATAAGTTATATAATCATCTACATCAAACTAGCTAAAATGTTGTTCGGTGATTCAATCTATTTGGTGCAACAAACGTGTTCACTTGTACTTTAAAAAGCATATTATTATAGTTATTAATATTACTATACTGTATCTTGTACTACTTAAAAATCAAATCAATCGTGTTTTTGTAATTTACATAATTTAAGAAAAACATTTACATCAAGTAAGTACTTATAAATTAAAAATATAATCGAATTAGTTTTTGAGAACCTATACAATAATATATTTTAATTGTAATATTATGACTATACATAAAAATCAGCTCACTTCTGGAAATAATTTGTGTGGTTGAAGCTGCTGGTGAACTTGAAGAACCAGCGCATAAGCACTGCAGAACGTATTGTGTGTGGGTCCATCCTATACATAATAGTAGAGAACATGACATGCGGTTTCAAGTATTTTATAATAATTTAATAAAATATCCTGAAAAGTTTTTCAACTATCTATTATCGTATGTCAATTTTCTCGTTTGAAGAACTACTCGAAAAGGTCCGGCCAAATTTAACGAAGGAAATCACGCATCTTTGAAATCCTATAAGTCCGGAAGACGATGACTTTGAGGTAGTATTTTTAATTTTAGTTTAATTTTTATATTTTTATCTACGTTATCTATAGGTACCTATAACACGTATAATATGTCATGACTTAAACACGTCATCATCACATAATATTATTTATTTAGTATTAGCTGGTATAATAAGAAACTGGGGAATTTATACTTTTGACACCACAAAATACAAACTAGATTCAATAAAATTAGCTAATTGCTACCAAAAACCTCCTTCAAAATGTATGTTCGTAGAATTTTTTATACTAAAAAAAATTAGGTATTTTTAGAAACTATATTTTTTCATACAACAGTCGTCACTCAGTTGTAAGACCAATATATCTTTGCTTATTGTTCCGTGACGATTTACACCTAAAACCATGTCATAATATAATAATAGAAAGTGATACTTATTGCTACATAAGTAGGTACTTATATCAAAACAATTATTTGAAATAAAAATGAATTATTTATTTGAAATAGCATTACAAAATTGCGAACATCTCCTATTTTTGTTCAAAGCACAATATCTTTAAATTTATATAAAATAATAAAAAAATATAATACAAAATATATAAAGGAAAACATTACTTCATAACTTTATTTCAATATGCGAATAATTAAAATAATAAAGTAAGGAAATTAAAAATTATACAAAATAATATTATGTAAATTATAACTTGCCTGGTCATATTTTATACCTAATTAATGTTATTTATTATAAATAAGCAATCAAAAAAATGTTTATTGTGTCTGGTTTGATGGTGATGGTTGTGACGATTACGTAGGTGTGAGTGTGGTTTGAACAGTGTGATCTGATTAAGAGGATGACGAATTATGAGTATAATTAGGTTGTGCACAAGTTGGATTTGAGTATGGGTATGGTTGAGCATTTAAGTAAGAACTAGAATTATATTGTAAGTTAGACGATGAGTTTTGGTTCATTGTATATTCATTAAATTGTAAAGGAGCAGTTGGAATGGGATATCGAGGTTGTGGTTCATGTAGTACGTTTTGTTGTAAGGGTGGAAGTTGATTTTTATTATGTTTTCAATATTGAAATTCTAATTTTTGCGGCACATTTAATAATTTAAGGGGGCTGGAGCGTGATTTATTTTCGGTCGAAAACATAGCTCACGACTTCAATCACTACGCCCAATATAATGTCCCGATATTAATTTTGAAAGCAAATTTGAATTTGTCACTAAATTATCTATGCTAAGACAATTTCATTTTTCTGATTTTTATTTTTTTTTTCTTAGAAATTTACTAAAAAAAAGAGCAAAAATAGAACATATTCATAATTCAAATTTAAATACATTGATATAGAATATGAAAAATGTACGACAGTTAAAGCATAGTAAATTTAGAGGAGAATTCAAATCTGTTTTCAAAATTAAAATCGGAACATCCTACTGAGCGTAGTGATTGAAGTCAGAGGTAGATTTTTTGAAATAAAATGTTTGTCATTTTATAAAGCAATAAATGGTGACATGTGCATGCGCATTAGTAAAATGACAGACATATTATGATGCCCCTATACAACGTGATCGGTACTACGAATTACACACACTAATGTTCATCTACTTACAACACAAACACAAGACCCAGATAAAGAGAAATATAAAATGCCTAGTTTTTACTCCTTAGGATTGATTATGCTCCAGCCCCCTTAATGTAGGGAAGAAACGACATTACAATGCTCATGTCTGGATTTAATGTAATTTCTTGATTTTTTTTAAAGAGTTTGAGTAAATTACTATGAAATGTAATTTGGATTTTTTTGTTTTTGATTTGAACTAATAAGAGTAAATGAAACGTTAGCTGGTGTCAGGGAGGTATCATCATACATATCGTATAAACTGTGACGTCCTCTATCGTCTTCAACATTTTCAAAATTATCAGTTCTTCTAAAAATGAAATATAAATTTAATTGTTTGAATTTCATAATTAATATATACGCATAAATAGGCTATTGCTAAAAAATGAATCTAAATATTTTTATAATATCATTGAGTATTAAAAATTATGAATCAAGTAACAGTTGAATGTTTAAAGTTTCCCCGTGGTCAATATTTTTTAAATTGCAACAAAATTCTTAAGTGAGATCTAGTCGGCTTTGTCAAAATTCAAAATTTATGTGTAGTAAAATAAAATTGATCAATCTAAATATAAATTTACATAATAAAGTTATATAGATGTAAAAAACGGGAAAATGATTTATAAGAATTTTAAAATCAGAAAAATATTTATGCTTGAAAATAATACACGGGAATTTGTAAACCGGGAAAATATTCTACAAAGGAAAGTATTATTCCAGAATTTTACTTCCCCGTGTAATTATTGCCTAATATTTAAATTCCCATCGATTATTTTTTGGGCACCTAATATTTTTCTGATTTTTATTTTCCTGTGTAATATTTTCCTATGTAATTAGTTTCCTGATTTTGAATCAATTTTGAATCAAACCGACAAAACGCATAGTGTGATCCGGTCCTAACTATTGAAAAATTACAATGAATACATGCCTTATGAGATAAGTATTTTGTACGTAGATACTGCGTAAATATAAAATGATAAACATTTCTGTATTTACTTATAATTGTACCAACGTCTGGTTTGCATCAATAGTTTGTAGTCTTTAACAGATTCCAAATAAGGAACTATTTTTGTACGGCCTTTAAATCTATCAATAATATGAGCTAGAGCAATAAAAGCGGCATCAACATTAACATTCAAACAAGCAGATGTTTCAACAATTGGTATAGCTTTCTTAAATTCCTTTCGAGATACAAGTTTTTGAACTTCTTGAACATATGACTCATTTAATTCATCATTTTTGGTAGTTACTAATACCACAGGTTTTGTTGTATCCTTTATATTTTTTAATATATTTGTCACAGTTTCTAATTGTTTTTCTATACTACGACCGGGTACTACGCTGACATCAAACACGCATAAAAAACCATCAACATTGAATTTACCGGAGGGTAACACTTTTTGTTCAAATTTTTCTTCAATACCTGAAATTAATAGAATAATAAGTTATTACAATATTGAAAAAAATACCTTTTAGATTCTGAGCGGAGCGATGAATGTATTGATTTTACAATGATACATGTATTTTTTTTTATTATTTATTTTTTTTTTGTGTCTGTCATCATCTTTTAGCAGGGCTTGAAACCGATTGAAATAATTTCGGTTTCGGTTTCGATTATGTATACCGGTTTTTAATTTTTTCGATTTCGGTTTCAATTTTTCAACACCGGTATTAGGAAATTTCGGTTTCGGTTTCGATTTTGTATACCGGTTTTGAAATTTTACGATTTCGGTTTCAACTTAGCAATTCCGGTATTAAGAAATTTCTGTTTCGGTTTCGGTTTTGTATACTGGTTTCTAAAGTATTTTCAGGGGGCTGTATCGTCTATACAATTATCATTGTTTGTCCCGTATTGTCATATATAGTATTTGTTAGTAACTATAATTTATATCATTACTATTAATATAGCGACTAATAATTTTGCGAATAATGAAATGGTTATCAATATGATCTAATTAATTATGATCAAAATTTTATTATGAGCATTAATTATGCGTATTAATGAAATTTACGTATTTAAAAACACGTCAATTAATAAAAAAAAATAACGGTTTCCAATTTTTTCAGATATTGGTTTTGAATTTAATACCGATTTCCAATTTTTTACGGTTTCGATTTTGAATTCAATACCGGTATCCAATTTTTTTCGGTTTTGGTTTTAAATTATAATACCGGTATCCAATTTTTTCGATTTCGTTTTTGATTACGGTTTCGGTTTCGGTTTTAAAACGGTTTCAAGCCCTGTCTTTTAGGACAGTAAAAATGCTTAGATTTTTTCAACAATATCTTTTCTGAAAGGAAAGTGAATGTGATTGCGTAAAAAGTAAATGAATTCTAATATTATTCGAAAGCACAAGGGAAATTAAGAAAAAACAGGAATTTTTACGGAAAATCGATTTTGGTTTTTGGTATAACTCTAAAACAACATGCAATTTTCACTGGTTGTTTATATAAGCATTTTCTAAACACGATAAATTCAAAAAAATATTGATTTGTTTTGAACTGTTTACGGAAATTATATATTAAATAACCAAGAATAATGGTTTTAGTTATTTTGTTGTAATCTTATAATATTAATTCAACTTACCGGCTATATCGTATTAATAATGAGTAATATAAATATAAATGTAATTTAAAATATCCACACTGACAAACCTTCACCGCTCAGAATCGTTTTTCATATACAATGATTTTATATCATTGAGTTCAAATTTAATACCATCCATTATACAGTGACCTACTTGTAACCTACTTGTAACCTACTGTACAGCAGAGCAACATCCACTTACTCGCCTTTTTTTAAATATTAATCTCAACAATTCATGAATAAACATTATAATATATATTATGGTACATTAGAAATAAAGAATTATTGTTGTTTTAACTATTTAAAATACATTTGAATTCAAATATTAAGAGTTTTTAACATACCTAATTGGCTTCTACAAATATACATCAATTTTTCAGCTGATTCAATTTTAGTGGCCACGCAGCGTTTAATATATGGGTCCATTTTCACTCCTTAAAAATGTATATAAATAATTATTTAAAAATATACAACTTAAAATTTTTCTCTTCAATAAAATGCTTGTATGTTCTTAAATAAATTTAAAGCTAGTAATACTGACTTCCAATAATAATTAATATTACTACTCAAAAAAATATTACTTACAGTTCTAACTAATAACAGATTAACTCAACATTTTTAAAACCTTTTAGTTTATTATTAAAAAAAATACAAAACATGACGTGAAAAGACATTAAATATATAATATATAAAAAAAGTATAATAGCTTAGTTGGGCTAACCCTACACTGTCTAGTTGAAACTACTGATTGTGTATATATAATATACTATGTACCTAGGTATATTACATAGTGGATATCACGATATTAGTAATTAAATTGGTTTGCCTCATGATCATGCTCCTAAGATTTAAAATAAGCTAATGAAGATGAACCCCTAAAACCAAATGGCATACATTTATTAAATTTGGCCTTGTCGCCTTGATATAAATAAAAAAAAGCCCTAGACCCCGGGGTAGCAGGTCAACATTGCTTATATACCAATATGGGTGTTTACAAATTGCTAAAACAAAAAGGGTTATTTACCATTAAACGGTTGAAATGTTGAATCATCTATAAATTCAGTTTGTTCAATTACACGAAATGTGTATTCAGTACCTTCTGTAGATGTTTTTATAACTTCTCCCCAGTATAAAAAATTATCATTATTAACAACACGTCCACTAAAATCAGACTAAATATAGAAACATAATTAGATATAGGTATTAGGTACCTATATTTTGTATTAAATGAATGTACTGTTATTCTGTAATTCATGATTGATATTAGTATAATTAATAAACAATTACATTGCTTAGTAAAGAATTATGATCTTCTTCGAAGTCATTAGATGATGATCTCATGAATCTGTTACATAGACATGATTTACCGACTCCCACTGCTCCTTTTTCTTTCTCTGCACCAGAAAGTCCCACAACAGCAACATTAATATAACGGGGTATATCAGTTTTCTTTACGTATTGTTTTTCCATACGACTATAATGTAAACAGAAATATGACTTTTGGATTAGAACATTATTGGGTCATATTTCATAATAATACCTATTTAATTAAATAAATTGTTTTAACTTTTAAGATAAGTAGATACCTATCTAAATTGTCAACTACAGTTAGGTATAGGTACTTACCTAGATACTATATGAGGAAAGTGTTATGATAAGGGTAAATAGCTTGGTAAAATATATAAAAATGGATCATAGAGACACATATTATAACTTAATGGCCCCCCCGCTTTTTTTGCCAATATTTGTATATTATAAGTTTGTAATGGAACTATAAAATACTATACCTAAATGCTATAGCTATGTATAAATATATGTATAATATACACCTTGCCCCCCCCCTCCCCCGGTGAAAATTTCTGCGGGCGCCCTTGTAAGTTTGTAAAATATTAATATTTTAAAATACCTACTTATAACTCGGTTTAAAATTAAAATAATAATAAAACATAAAACCGGATAATAATAAAGAACATTGATAATATTCTTACCTTTATTTATAATTTGATAACAGGGCAAATTATTATGATACTAAAAGTAGCAACACAAAAATACAAAATGGATCCTGCTAAATTCAAATTTACTATGTTGCACGTTTCCAAGACAAGGACAACATATTATTCAGATATCACGTCCTCTTAATGTAAGACTATTCCAATGTATCATGACTAGTTTCATCTTACCAAAATGTGTTGTCCTTAAAACGTTGATAACTCATAACAATATTTTGTTCTGTACAATCAAATCGTGGAATTTAACTGAACTATATTATAATATGTATACACAAAAAGAAAACGAATACATTTTTATATCATAAGTAGTTAAATATATTATGCACTGTAACGTTTTAATAAATAAATTACAAAAATTATAGAATTATGGACAGTAATTACAATTTATTATAACTGATGATCAAATAAAATTTGAGAAAAGTTCATAATATTTTAATATGTCTATCGCACATATTATGATTACAAATGTACTTTAATATAATTGTGTTGTACGGACAGTATTTAGTGATAAAATAATAATCGAACTAATATAAATGTGTATTCATATTATTTATCGATTACACTATGTACCACTGATTATGAATCATACGTCACATCTCATCATGACGCATAATTTTAAACATTATCATAATAATATAGTATTACAGTTTAAATTAGTTTTAACTTTTAAAATAGGCAAATATGTAAAGTTTGATAATATTATTATTTTTTGTTCAAGGTTTCTTGGTCGTCATTTGGCATAATGATGCCATAGGTACACAATGGTGTAGTGTGTACTGACCACAAACAATAATATATATTTTATAATATATAGAATAATGTTATTCTATAGTTTTATACTTTCAACTTTTAAGAGATTAGTTTATAGTTAATTTTATATTTTATCATAGAAATATGGATCCATAGATTTAAGTGGTAATCGTTAAAAAAGAACACGGAAAAAAAGAACAATTTTTAAAAATATATTAGTTGATCAAAAAAAAAAGTTATTGATATCAAATTATTATTATTTATCAAAATTAAATATTAATGATATCGTATCGTGTGTGCTACAGTAATTAAGAAATGTTCAATATCCCTTTTACCGTTTTTATAATCTTCGCATAATGTTACAAGTCTAATTTGCATTTTTTCATAAATAGTATGTTTTTTTTTTGGTTCATATCCATCTATAACATCTTGAGCCAACTTCGTTTCATCGGATCCAACTTCCAGGCGTATTTTTGAAGCTTTTGATGAAAAAAAATTTTAAAAATCGAAAAGTTGCTAAACAGAATCGTTCCGATTTTTTATATTTTTAAGTAAATATGTGTGGGGGCATCGCCATCACAGGGTTCTTTTCTTTTAATGCCAGGTGGGGGTTACAGCCCCCCAAAATTTCAGCCCTAGTTGCGCCACTGGTACTTTCTTAACATTTTTAAAAATTTCAAAAATTGGAAATTGTTCTTTTTTCCGTGTTCTTTTTTTCCTTGGTCTTTTTTCCGGGATTCGATTTAAGTAGTATGTATTACTTTAAGTTTTAAGTTTTAACACAATGATTGATAAATTATTATCTATTATTTTAAAAGTATTATTATTATTATTTAATTTTCGTTTATTATTTTGAAACCTAAACCGACGGGTGACACAGTGGTAGTCAAACTATTGTGTCATGGGAAGGGGCTAATTTTTTTAATTTAACCTTTGATCATTAAAACCATATTTATTGAAGGTCTTAGGCTTTTAATAATAAAAATTGTAAAAAGTGTATCAGATTAATGATTACAAAAAAAGAATTATTATTATTTAATTTTTTTTTAATTATATATTATTACTTATAAATGTTGAAAAATCTGCTCTTAAGTGATGATTAATGATTATTTGTTTCGTTGTATCTAAATCAACTTGCAGTTTATTTGTACAATAAATTATAATATTATGATATTTGAATTTTTAACTGAATATTATATATTGTAGTATAATAAAATTGTACTATTGTACCTATAATAGGCAGCGGTATATTTAAGAATTGTTATAAGGAGGGGAAGAGTCATTCAATGGCATACATTAATATGACAAGATTACACAATAATGTTATTTCACTATGCGTCTATGCATATGACAAGTTCCAAAAATTGATCAAGATTTAGATTCTAATGTTCAACGTTTAGATGTCAATAGTAGGTATGTTATAATATATTACCATGCAATACAAATAAGATTACAATCAGCTTGTGTTTAGCCCACGATTTAAGATTGTATGGTTGCCCATCCATCGGTGACAATGTCTTTATATTGTGGCAACAGAATTTAATCCAAATCAGCTATTTCGATCTATTACTGGTGCGCCTAGTAATCTGATTTTCGTCTGTTGTTTTGCACCACCTTCTTGGCATTTGTAGTACCCTAGTTGAATATTTTATCCGCTTGAAACGCTACTTGCAAATCGAAAATTTCTATTGATTTTATGTTTTAAGAGGACGTCGCACCCGCATGTGTTGTCTCAGTCTTACATACGTACGTTATAGCAAATTTT
>NC_042495.1:61890798-61891942 GCF_005508785.2 Acyrthosiphon pisum
TATTACCATACACCCGTGCCCTGCTGAGGTGCATCGAGTGTGGATCACATATAGAACAGCATGATAGAATAGAAATCGGACAGAAATCGCACTAGCTACTAAATAGGTAAGTTTCAGTGGCGTAATAAAAGGCCAATGTAATAATAACCTTTTAACTAATTTTTTTTTACTTGATCTACAAAATACATTAAGATAGTAAATATTAAACACGATTTAGTGTCTAGGTATATATACTTAAATTCTTTAATAATAGAAAAAAAGACCAAGGAGGGGATTGATCCCCCCAAATCCTCCACGTAAATACGCCACTGCCTATAGGCCTTAGGTATATAAAAGTTGAAGATACATGATATAATTATACATTTATAGTTTATACCTACTATATTAAAATATTATATATATGATATATCAAATTATACCTACTTCACTCACACCAGTCACAGTGTCACAGAGTCACAGTGTCACACAATAATCATAATCAACTTATCCACTCCAATACTTATAAGTTATAAATTTATAACCTTTGTATTATTAGTAGGTAGTCTAAATAAAAAGTCTAAAATATTGGGTACCTAGACTACCAAAATTATACTTTCCTGTTATACGAGAATACGGCTATTATCGCGACTACCACTACAGTACCACCCAAGACTACCTCCGTCATCGCGACGTATATTATTAGTTTTTGTAATTGGTGTTCCACAATTTGGTTAATTACAAATAATTATTATGTATTTAATTTATTTAATTTTTGAAGTTAAACTTCTTTATGCAGGGTAGTGAGGAAAAAAAGCGAACGGGCGGCCGTACGTCTTGTGTCGAGACTGTACGAGACGTTTTTCCCCGTCTTCCGGGGCCCCGAAAGTTCAAAATTTGCGTTTTTCGGGGTGTTTCTGCACGGACACTTTTTTTTAGGCACGTCGAGCCGTTTTTGTAGTCAAGTCTTATAGAGGGCTTTGCGCTGTATCGATTGGAACCGATATCAACGTTATTCGACTTTTGGTTAGGGAGCTATGATTTATATAGTGTTTTTTGTTTTTTAAACAACTATATTAAATGAAATAATTTAATGAAGAGAAAAAAATTATTTACGATATATCGATAATGTTCAGTCACAAACAGTGGCGTACATACGGGGGGGGGG
>NC_042495.1:61893414-61898594 GCF_005508785.2 Acyrthosiphon pisum
TAGAACTTTGAGACCAGCACCAAACGAAAGCTTATGACTAGCAAGTATTTGCAAGTCCAGTTCTAGAATATGCAAGTAACTCGGGCGACCAGTAAGAGCTTTCAAAGTTTGGAAGTTAGCCCACCCAAGTGTCCCAGAACTTAAAAATATGTATCAAAGGAAAGATAATGATTGGCAAGCTTTGCAAGTCTATTTTTAGAAATTGCAAGTAACTCGGGCGGCCTGTAAGAGCTGTCAAAGTTACGAAGCTAGCCCACCCAAGTTAGTTATCCAATAACTTGCAAAATAATGGCATAGATTTGAAAAAAATCGAAGTACTTAGGTGGGCCAACTTCACGAACGTAAAATATAATAAAATTTACATTGTTTCTTTTCTTTCTTTATTATCCTCATTACCCTAGTCTATCCATGCCTTTCTTTATTTTTCACTCACTCACGTGTAGCGTTAAAAAGAAGTTTCACTTACCGCGGGCGTACTGGTAACACACACACACTTTTTTTTTAATATAATTTGAATGTGGCCATCCCCACAATACATAAATTATTTATTATTTTATTTTTGGATTTACCATTTTGTATTATTATTATCATTTTATTGTTTTCCGTACCTACGCCGCGAAAAATTTGGCACTTTTGAGTGTACCGTGTAAAATACATTACGAATAATTACTATGTATTTAATTTTTTTCTTTATTTCATTCTGACCATCCCCACAATACATATTATTAAAAAATATATCAAAGAAGGCAAGAAAAATAAGGTCGTCTCGTAGAACAGGAAAGTACCATTTTGGTAGTCCTAGAAAAAGGATTGTGATGTTTTACAAAATAAGCGGGGTAGTCGCGATAACGGAAGTAGTCTTGGGTGGTAGTCACGATAACAGCCGTAGTCTCGTTTAACAGGAAAGTACCAAATAACTGTGTAAAAAATCGTACAAAAATGCAAAATATAAATCATCCAAAACGTAGTATTTGTCTTTTATTTTAAATCGCTGTTGAAAGCGACACATTTTTAAGGGGTCGGATTTAGGCAATATTATATATCCATCGTGAATTATGTGTGACTTTGTGTGTAGTGACTAGTGGCTGATGATTATTATATTTATAGTGTGCGTGAATTAGGTACCCGAATGCTTTATGAAATTAGAGATAAACTATGGCTAAGATTCTTGGTCTCAAGTCTCAAGTTACTAATTTTGGGATCAAAAAAGTTGTATCATGAAAGTCCCAAAAAGCGGGATAAAAATTCAGCCAGTACCAAAAACCCGATTTTAATTTTGAAAACATATTTGAATTCTTTATTCTATTTACTAGGTTATGTAGGAAATGGATTTTTCATTTTTTATATTGTTTAATTAGTATAGTACCAAATATATATTTTTTTTTTCAAAATTCACCTTTACTTTAGTGTTACTAAAGAAAAAAATCGAAAATCCATTTCTTTCATAACTTAGAAAAGAGAATAAGGAATTCAAACATGTTTTCAAAATTAAAATTGGGCTTTTGGTACTGGGTGAATTTTTCATCCACATTTAAATTATTTCCACGAAAAACGACGAAAAATGACCCGCTTTCAACCGCTTTAAGAGCTATTATTTTAAACAATTGTTTAAACTTATTTATTTATTTTAACACAAACCTAATGAGTATTTAGACATAATATACATGCTCTGAAAGAAGCGGTCATGTACTATCGTGTGTAATTTTTGTACAATAAGCCATTTTAGATTCCACATATGACATATTATATACCTTAAAATAAAATAATATTATTTTATCATAACATGATTATTTTTCTATCGAATTCTTGCCTTGTTATTTTTTGAAAGCTATACATTCATATAATTTTGATCATCGCTAGCTACTATGTAAAAAAATGTGTACGCCCTAGGCGTCACAATGCCTATTCAGAGTATACGTAGGTATATTATATACCTACCATTACATTATAGTGTATAATATACGATCTCGGTCCTAGAAGAGGTCACGTTCTACTTCTGTTCAATTAAAATAAATCCAATATTTTATTCTATTGTACGAAAATATGATACCTGATGCAAAATAATGTTATATTTTAATATGCTATACATTGTATCTCGATAACTAATCCGTAGAATCTATTGTTTTTTTATACATTTAATTTTTATCAATAAATAGTTGTTAATTGGTATAAATATAAAATATCTATAGATATTTATTGATTAATCGTAAAGCGTTATACGTACGCGATGACGCCACTATATTTAAAGGTTTCTACAACTGTCGTTGTGAGCCAAACTGAGACAGAATTATATGATAACTGAAGCGATATGGGGCGGGTTCCTACTTATGCAGAGACGATAAAATTCTAAAAAAAAAACCACGAGATAAAGCGTTGTTCATCAAAAAGTTGAGTCGTCCATCATACATAATTTGAAAACGTAAATAACCTATACGTAAATTGAAGACAACACAGTATTGAGAGTTGAGACAACTGACCATTTTTACAGACAACGAAAAAAAATTTAGCCGGGATTTGACGTGATATGGGGATTGTCGGTTTAAACTTATAAACCGCTGATAGTTAATAAAACGAGTCATTGAAGCATTGCAATTTATTATTCAACACATTTAAAACAGGCTAACGTTTCAAACGACTGTATCAATTACTTTTTTGATATAGCTACAAGTAGGTACCTATATACAATACGATGGATGTGTCCGCGGGAGTTCTAGACAAACATTGAAACATATATTATCTTCAATTTTAATGTTTTAGATTTTACGTACGCCGATAATCGTACTTGTGTCTGAGAGTTTCGTTTTTCATACAATCGTGCCCGACGAATTTATGAATAACATTTATTGTCCCAGTTGCCATAGCCGGCCAGTCAACTGATATTGAAGACCATCAACTTAATTTCTGACGACATCAGCGGTGTAGGTACACCGACGTTCTGTTTGATGTTACATGTAAAAGAAAATTGTTTATACTTTTTGTCTTTTTCGTTTCCTTTGTGTTTGATGGGGTTTGAATGGTTTGATACACAGACTACTTGAAGTATTAAAAATGTGTTGAATATAATTCTTTGGTGTGTTATAATAAGAAAAAAGTGATAAGTCAGCAAGTTACTGTAGTTACACATTTCAGGAAAACTATTCGTTACACTAAAGACATAATTAGATATAGAGACACAGAGTAACTCCAGAAAGAATCGGGTAGTGTAACGAAATTACCTAACTATACGCTGTTCTAATCAATATTTAGAAATTTATATTCAGGGTGATTCATTGAACGTAAGAAACTCATTATTTAAAAAATTTAAAATACAAATATTTTTGAAAATATTTTGTACATAGTTTCAAGTTGTTACAAGACAACTGTTTTTTTTTTCAAAAATTATATTTTTTATGTTATGTTATGTTTTATAATTTTTACTTTTTTGATTTACAACATACATTTTTATTTTCGTCTTCGAGAGCAGAATATTTTTCCGAGTATTTCGATACAAATTTTGGATGAGTAGTGTATGAGTTATAGCCTATATGTAGCTATTTAAAATTTAGATGAGCAGAGTAGTGAACCATAATTTTTTGGGGTAACAAGCGTACCTAACACTCATCAAAACTTTAAATCCTATACTATTATAACTCATAAGCTATACTCATTCTAAATTCGACATTTTATGTTTCGATTTCATAAGAAAAATATTCTCCTTTGGAATATAAATTTAAAACTGTATGTTGTCAATCAAAAAAAAAAAAAAAATCATAAAAAATGTTGAGGATAAAAAATATTAAAATATACATTTATACTTAAAAAAGGTGGGTAAGTCGTGGATGTCGCTTTGCTGTACAGTAGGTTACAAGTGGGTCACTGTATAATGGATAGTATTAAATTTGAATTCAATGATATAATATCACTGTATAAGAAAAACGATTCTGAGCGGAGACAGTTTGTCAGTCTAGGATATATTATTTTTAAAGAAAAACTTATGGAGAACCTTGTACCAAATTTTAAAAACTTAGTTATAAAAGAAAAAATTTTTACGATTTTTCAACCACTAAATTACTTGCAAATTTTCGCAATTTTGATATATTTCGTATAAATTTGAACTTTAAATGCTTATAAATAAAAATTGTGACAATGTATTCCTTTTATTTTGCAACTGCTATTGTAAAAATATGTTAGGAGCCTTGTATTAAATTTCCAAATCTTAGAATTAAAAAGAAAAACTTTTATGAATTTCTGTCTAAGATAATTTGAACATTGCCGTAATTTTTACGTATTTAGTCAAAATTTGAACTTTAAATGCTTATAAAAAAAAAATCGTGACTATATATTTCTTTTATTTTTCAATTGCTATTGTAAAAATATATTATGAGCCTTGCATTAAATTTTGAAATCTTAGATATAAAAGGAAAATTTTTTATGAATTTCTAGCATAAAATAATTTACGAATTTTCGTGATTTTTACATATTTCGTATAAATTTGAACTTTAAATGCTTATAAATAAAAATTGTGACAATGTATTCCTTTTATTTTGCAACTGCTATTGTAAAAATATGTTAGGAGCCTTGTATTAAATTTCCAAATCTTAGAATTAAAAAGAAAAACTTTTATGAATTTCTGTTTAAGATTATTTGAACATTGCCGTAATTTTTACGTATTTAGTCAAAATTTGAACTTTAAATGCTTATAAAAAAAAATTGTGCCTATGTATTTTTATAATTTTTGAATGGGAGTTAGAACAACATATGTGGACCCTTCTATTAAATTTTCAAGTATTTTGTCCCAGCTAATTTTTTTTTATCAACATTTATAAAAAAAAAATCAAAAAAAATCGATTATTTCAATTGCCTATAAATAGATTAAAAATTAGTGAAATATTTTGAAAATAAAACTATATAAAGAAAATGTCAATTTAAACAACTGGTAAAATTTTCAAGTGTCTACGACTCATACTTTTTGAATAATAACAAATATCAAAAATCGTTTGAGGCTAAACCGTTATTTAATGCGGTTTTGTAAAAATTTAAATTTCAAACACTCCTAAAAATTTTTTGTCTTAGTCCGGTTGAGTTTTTTTTACAGATATTTAAAGAAAAACTTATGGAGAACCTTGTACCAAATTTTA
Organism: Acyrthosiphon pisum; assembly: GCF_005508785.2. NCBI lineage: Eukaryota > Metazoa > Arthropoda > Insecta > Hemiptera > Aphididae > Acyrthosiphon > Acyrthosiphon pisum. The sequence goes on from NC_042495.1 coordinate 61,898,532, forward strand.
AAAGCTTAGTTATAAAAGAAAAAAATTTTACGATTTTTCAACCACTAAAATTACTTGCAAATT
>NC_042495.1:61898644-61926233 GCF_005508785.2 Acyrthosiphon pisum
TTTACATATTTGTCCAATTTTGAACTTTAAATGCTAATAAAAAAAAACCTGTTACTAAGGATTTTTAATATTTTTCAAATTTCATTGTAACAATATAGTAGGAGCCCTTGTATTAAATTTTCAAGTATTTTTACTCAACAAATAAAGTTTTATTGACATTCATAGAAATACAAACTAATAAAATTGGAAATTGAAAATGTCCGTAAACAGCTCAAAACAAATCAAAATATTTTGAACATTTTATCATGTATAGTAAATGGAAATATAAACAACCGTTGAAAATTTCATGTGTCTACAGTCATTCGTTTTAAAGTTACACCAAAAACCAAAATCAATTTTTTCGAAAACTGATTTTGCGTAAAAATGCCCGTTTTTCCTTAATTTTTCTTTTGTTTTTCATGGTGCTTTTGAAAATTACTGGGAATTTTAAATTTTGACCTCCCCAATGCACCAACGATATTCACTTTCCAATCGAACAAGACACTGAAGTTGATAATCGAAGCATTATTTCGACTACTTATCGTGTACACAGACACAAAAAAAAAAATTAATAAAAAAAAAAATAAAAAAAAAACACACATCATTGTAAAATCAATACATTCATCGTTCCACTCAGAATCTAAAATGTTGTTTTTAACGACTAGAAACCATGTATAAAATTGTTTTCAAAAACGTTTTAAATTTTTGAAATAATGAAGCTTAATGATAAAATAATCGCCCGGTATCTATAATTTATAGAAGATTGCGCTACTTGGTACAGAATAAAATAAAAATGTTTACATCAACAATATTTTTTAAAGCAAAATATTATAACAAGCAATATAATATTTTGGTGGCAATAATATTGTTCAAAGTTCAAACAAAACAATAATATTTTAAGATACACAATTAAAAATGTATTGATCCTATAACTTATTGGCTCTGTAGGTTTTATCGGTTTGATAAAATATTTTATTGATAGTTAAATATTAAAAATCGTTGCACAAATCATTTCTTAAATTATTATATTTTGAGCCACATACCTTAATGGTTCAGAGTGATTCAATTATTTAAGGTTATGGTTCATTAGTATTTTGATAATATTGTTCTGTGATAATATAAAGATGTTGATAACAGAATATATGTTGATAAGGTTTCATTAATTTTATTTTATTGAACCAATAAAATTTATTGGACCAAAATCGGGCCTATAAATGTATGGATCAATAGTGACATTAGGTCGATAACTTATTGGTTCAATAACTTTGTGCAACGTATTTTAATTTTTATCGATTCAATAACTCAACTTATTGGACCAATAACTATTTATTGAACCAATATAGTTTTGTGCAACCGGCCCTATCAGCCAGTTGCACCGTCTACGGTTAAATTTCGATTAAGCTTAATCAGCTAATAACAGATATTTAACCGGGAAAATTCGGCCGATTAAACTCCGGTTAATTTTAATCAGAGACGGTGCAACTGGCCCTAAATGTAGATCTACCAACTTAAAATACTAAACAGCTGCTTCTATATTATACTATCAGCTGTTGTTTGTTACCAGCAGTTTTTAAATTATGTAGGCATTGTATATTTTGGATTGTTCTATGGTAGTACTGTAGTAGTAGGTTGTAGCCGTTGTAGGTACCCCATCTTTTAGAACGAGTAGAATGACTATTGTTCGTGAAATATTTTATCGATAAAATATAAAATATAAATTATAAATTGATAATATTACAGTAATAAAAAAGCCGTCGAATAGCCAATACTCAGTAGGTAACCGCTCTGCTGTACAGATGTACAGTACCTAGATGTTGATAGTACCATGTCATTGAGTAATCATTGTAATATAGATGTGCTTAATTTAAATTCAATGATAAATAATTGTAGGTCCACCATAAAAAAACTGGTCTGAGCGAAGACAGTCCAATTTTTTGATAACAAAGGTTACCAAACAATTATTTTTTATATTACAGTTAACAAATATATATACGTATTTTTATTTTTCCTGCGATTATTTTAAAAAATACCGAGAATCTCAAATTTTGACCTCCTAAAAGTTCCAACTAGTAAAAAATATTCTACCTCCTTTGAAGTTGTTGATCACAGAATTTGGAGGAATATCATGCCAACAGGTTATTTTTAATAAAAACCTTTGTAGTCTGTATATTTTGTTTTCACCTAGATACAATATACCTAATATTTATCAGATATCACTAATCAATAATTCACGGTGATAATTTCAAAACCAAGAAACGTCTCCTTGTAAGTATTTAAATAATATGTGCCAATTAAAAATTTAAAACACGTGATTATTTAATGCAAGGGTTCTCAACCTTTTGAGGTCCACGCCCCCTTTCAAACTATTTTATGAGTTCACGCCTCCCCCCTCACTACTATAAGATTGATGTATGCATAATATTTATATGTAAACTATACTTTAATGTTGGTTATTGGATTAATATGAATACAACTTCAATGAAAAAAAATTATAATTTAAAATTAAAATTAACTATTATTAAATATAAAATTAAAATTTTTATTCAACATATTCATGCCCCCTCCTGAAATTTTGTCACGCCTCCCTAGGGGGGCGCCCCCCCAGGTTGAGAACCACTGATTTAATGGACCTTAAATTGTTTAAATTATAAGGGAGTGCATAAAAACTGAAAAGTGTTTTTAAATTATTTTTGATTACCTGGTAGAGATACTTAAATAATAACAGGTCCTTTAGTAAGATTATTTGTAAAATATTATCTGATTTCGTGTAGTATATATTATATAATACAAAAAATGTAGGTAAGTATAGGTAATGCTTATTTTTGTTCAATACCTTTTTTTGACGAGGTTTATTAAAATTTTAAAACAAATAACTTATTGTATAATATCAATTATGATGAAATATATTTTAATTTAAATAACATATATGTATAGTATACTAACATGACGTATATTGTAATTAATTCACAAATATTAATATTGGGTTATTTAGCACATTCGCGTATATGATTTAATATTGTTTTTAAATTTCATAAGAATATATTGATATAATATCAATCGATTTCGGTAATCGGTAGGTAGGTAGTATAATATGACAGTATTACATTAGTATAATATATTAAAATGTATTTGAATTATTTTTTACTCCCAGAACATAATTTAGTTCAAGATTGCCCGATTACTTATATTATTTAAAGTTACATGATATTAATAGCTTAACTTGTTATAAAGTTTATTATATTTTTTTTTTTTAGTCAGACATATGACGTACGTATACAGATATAAGTCTGCCTATCTGTGTGATAATAGTTAATTATTAAATAGTTTTATCCGTTGGATTATAACAATAGGTACTACCATTATTAGTACCTACAACTTGTCTATCTCAATAAACTATCAATAGTAGAGCGTAGACTATACGTAGTATATAATATTTAATAAGATATAAACACATAAATATCTGTAATTATGTCATAAAAAATTGTTGTTACTTGTTAGTTGTTAATATTATCAGTATAAATGAAATTACAAATTTTAATTTTATTTTCATATGTGATAATATACGTCAATGCGACAAACGCGTTGTAAATAGTTATGACACGTAGGTATATATATTGCATACTATAATATAAAATGTATGAAAAATATTTAGTCTTGAATCGTTTACATTATATTAAGGTAGAATGATATTCCCATTTGAACGCCTGAGTATTTTTACTTAAAATATTCAGTCATTCATATTATATTTTAGCTTAAAGCAATAAATTAGGCTATTATTGGTACTAAAATTTGTTATCAGAACTATCTTGTGCATAACTATAACTGAAAAGACACGTTCATATGTAGGTGCAAACTAGACATAATATGATAAAATAAACTATAATAACGTCACATGAGAAATAGCCAGTGGTCGGGACTCGGGAGTATCGTTCTAATTGCAGAAAAGCTACAAAAGCATAGTATACTTTACCTATTTGTAAGAATATTAACATAGTGTCGCTACGGAACACAGTACACAGAAATACACAATATAGGTAGCGAAATACTATATCTAAACAATTAAGGATAGCGTATGGAAAAAATTGTCATTTGTCGCTACTTACCTATTTGATGACAATTTATTAAAGTATTTAAAATAATTACGTTACTAGAACGGCCCACAACTTGCTCAATGAAAATTTCTTAATACAATACATGATAATTATTATACAACGATAATGACGAGTGTTTTTTTTTTAATTTTTCTGGTAGATTGATATTTAACTAATTATATTTTATATCAATGGTATAAACATAGATTATAGATAAGAGAATAAGACAAATTATCTCTCTTTTGGTTTTCGACGTTTTTAACTTTTAGGTTTTTTAAATTTTGATTTTTTAAAGTAAGTATTCAATATTTTGTCCTTTTTATTAAAAACTAAAGTGACTGAAACTACAGAAAAATTTTTAAAAAAACAATGTAGCAAAATTAACTAGCTACATTAAAAAAAAAAAGTAGTAGCGATAGTGAACAATTTTTTTGGGAAATAGTCAAGTAGGTATACCTATAGCTGTAGCGCTAGTACATCACAAAAAAACGGTATATATGGTGTCTCGACTCCCGAACATTAAATTATAACTGACCACTGTAAATAGTTAGTTAGTTTTGTTAAAAGTTAATACCATATTACATTATTACCATGTAGTAATGATAATAACTACCTAGGAATATGTGATGAACTATTAAAATATCTAACTAATGGCTAATACTATCAAATTACTATATTATATAGTTTTTGTTATAACTTGTCAATGTTACGGAGAGCTATAACCTATTTATATTTATTTTTAATATTAAAAGTGTTTTAATTTTTAACTCTAAAATCACTTAGAACTATTTATGATAGACATATTATTATGTGAATGCATTTTCACGTCACATGTGTTAATACTTAATGACAACAGTAAAATGTTATCTTGACATCCTCTTTGGAATATAAATATATTGGAATAGACCTTACCGCGTCTTACTCATAGATTTATTACCCATATATGGCTATAATATGTACATTGTACATAATTACATAAATATATTCCATATTATAATTTATAATAATATTATCTAGTTTTATATTTTATATAAGCTGCTTGTATATCTAGCTGTTTAGTCTTATATACTGGTGCAGTATAGTAAATAATAATTAATAAGAAATATGTAGCTAATAAATACAATATAAAATATAAAAATAAATAAAAAATAAAAATATTATACACTATAATAATATGTACATCATTTGTAATTACTTTCTTTTCTATTTTTTTTTTATTCATATTGTTAAATACACAAAAACAGTAGCATTTTAAAATTAAAATAACAACTTACTATAGTTTGTCAACTACGTACAACTGAACTTCATTGAATAAATTGTATTTCCCAGTATTTTATGGTGGACAATTAATTGAGAGTTAAGACAATCAACAACAATGTACAGATTTCATATATAAATACTATGATATTAATAACAGCCATTAATCACATTCGATCATTTTTAATTGATTCCATTCTAAAAAGTGTGTATGCGTTGTGAATAAACATCGTTTGTTCTATCAAAAAAAAAAAAAAAAATTCAAATATGTATATCTTAGATAGATACATAATATTAAGTACTAACTATATGGTATTACATATTATACGAATATTTTTCGCAACAATATCGTCCAGGTTCAACATTAGCAGCAACATCCGACAGACTGGCTGTGTGCCTGATAAACTCCATTTTGTATTTTTGTGGCTAGAATTGCGATTCGAGAAATGTACGTAAGTATGGAACGTAAAATACAAATGTTTTATAAGCATGAGAGGAGAATATCAGAAAAATATTTCTCTAAATAGTGGAAATATATTATAAATGTGCAACTGCATTTTTCGATATTCGATAAAATAATATATTTGTTTTGAAGGTGATTCAATAAAATTGTACAGTAAGAATATTATTTTGTATGTTTATTTAATTAATTTTTGTGTAAATTTATTAAAATTATTTACAGGCTAGAATCCATCGTAAATCGTAATAGTATAACCTATATATATTTTTTTATTGGTAATATACTATATAATATTATAATCTGCATTCTACATAAACTGTTATTAAATCAGTAAATCAGTCACATATGTTTTTGAAAATAATTTGGCAATGTTACAGGTATTTTTGTAATCTGTTGCTTCACATTTGATGTATTATAAAAATAACATGAATATTTTTTAATCATAATATGCATTTTTTTAAGTGCAAAAATACTTTCAGCACAAATTAAATGTTCAGCATTGGGTGCGGTAGTGATTTTTGCGTGATAGTGTATAAGTATGTTATTATGCTATTATATTATAATAATATTTAATATTACGAGTACGCTGTACGCATGTATATATTATTCCTAGTATAGTAGTTTAGATACATAGATATTAAATTACTATACCATTATAATGTACATTATAGGTACCTTTAATCATAATTGTTACATTGAATTAATGATTCAATAATATATTAAATTAGGTAATATTAATTCAATTATTTATTACGTGTTAATAAATTGTAAGTATAAAAGAGTGTATATAATTATATTTTATATTTTATCGAGAAACAATTTTTATAGTCGTATTTGTATAGTAAACCTGCCCGGTTGGATATTTACACTCGCAGGTGTTTCATATTGATGCTTATAGGATACAGGATATTATTTTTCCTTCCCAAATGTATATAGATAGACTGCAGGTATAATAGACTATGTTCACTTACCCCTGCAGCCTACAAATATGGGTACTGAAACGACCATAAATAAAAATTGGGGACAAACAAGATGATAAATATGAGATTTCTAATGTTGTTATTGTGTGTGTTTAAGTAACAGCTGTAGCTATACAATATAGTACCTATATATACCCAACCCACCAATAATATGAACCTTGCAGAGCATGGTTGATGATTGTTCCATTTATACCAACGTGTATCATCACAAACATTTTTAAAATAATGATACGATTTATGCTGTAACTATACTAAGACACTTAAAAATATTAAGAATTTTCATGATAATTAAAATTTTTTTTTATCTTAGGTTACCAATATTAAAGCATTGTTTTGCGTGGTTTGTCTCATTCTCAAGTATAACTATATGTTTTGGTACTTTCATGTACCTAGGTATTAATAAATAGACAAATAGTAAATACTTATACGACTTAGTAATAACTAATAAATAATATAGGTAGCTATTAAAATCAGCTGCACAAGAGAACTAAACGGAGGTTCTTTTGGTTTGATGGTTTTCTATTTGCAATACTGTTTCCAGATCACGACTATTCACACTAACCATTTAAGACTGACATCTTCGGCTAACAATATTCTAAAAATATAATAAATTATGCATTACTAGCACTAACCAGAACCATCGGTTGTATTTAGACAATTTAAAATCCCTCTTCGTATTTTCTGCGCATTTGCATCTTTTTTATCCCTGGTTTATAATTTTCTATCTGCGCAATATTATATGTTAATCCAAAATTAACGTATTAGACGATTAATGATTGAAATTTGCAGTCAATATGGACCCTTAATCAGTAATTCAAAAGTTTTTAACAAGGCTATTGACAGTAGGTATATCGTATATATTATCATTTAAATTTTTCATGAAATTACGCTAAATATTTATTTTGATTATTTTACTATAGCATATTATTTATAATTGATATGAGTTGTTAGTCGTAGTTGTATCTTAAAGAGCCCGGTGCCAGTTTTTCAAATTTTCCAAAATTCAATAAAATTTGAAAATAAAATTTTATATTTTAGTTGCTACCTCAATTATAATACTTTTCCACTAATCTACTACCCGATACCTATTTAGGGGGGGGGGGTTGATAGGGTGTATTATATCGAAAAAAATGACTTCACGGGAATAACTCTCAGGCTTTGTAGAATTGTCGGATTTTGATGACTTTTTTTATATCTGAAAGAAGAAAACTTTCTACAGCCCGCATTGATCTCTGATTTTGTATTTTATTTCAAATAATTGTATTAAAAAATTTGTAAAAAATTCATCGGCACCGGGCGCCTTAATATGATTTCATTAGAGCTTATAAGTAACTAAGTTCTCAAAATGCTTTAGTGTGTTTAAATTACCTAATATTTCCAAACATAAAAATCGAATTTAAGGTGAGTAGCTTATGAGTTATAAGTATTTAAAGTATAGATGAGGGAGTAGTGGACAAACATTTCGCGGGGTAACCCCGTACCACTCCACTTCGCTCATCAAAGTTTTAAATACTTATAACTCATAAACTACGCGAGTAGTAAATTCGCCCTAAATTCAATTTTTATGTTTCAAAATACTTAGACAAATATTCTGATTTTGAATATGAAATTAAAACTCTATGTTATCATTCAAAAAAGTAAAACTTAAAAAAATTATAAGGTTAGAAAATATAATTTTTTAATAAAAACGTTGTTTTGTAAACGACTTTAAAAGTTGAAACAATGTAAAATAATATTTTCAAAACATGTATACTTCTTGAAATAATAATGAGTGTTGAATTATAAAAGAATTACTCTGTATAAATAAAACAAATTATACCTACATCAAAACCTTCCCCGTGACTCAACCGATCTATTAGTGAAAACCGTATTAAAATCCGTAGAGTACTTTTGAGATATGCACCATGCGCGTACATACAAAAAAAGTACATTATTGAATTTTTAGTAGGAATCGTTAATTTTTTTCTAGTAATAAATATAGCCTTTGTTACTCAGGGATAATTTAGCATTCTACCGGTGAAATAATTTTTGTAATTGATCCAGTAGTTTTTGAGTTTATTCGTTACAAACATATACATCTTTCCTCTTCATAATATTAAAAAGTATGGATATTGATATGGATGATTTTATTTTTCAATATTCAGAATAGAAATACATAATAGTATATATACACCGGAATACCGATATAATATACCTACATTTCTGATCAACAGAACATATGTAATCTAATGTCTGAAATTCTGATCGAGATGTTAAGTCGTATAAAGACAAATATACCAATTTTGAAATATCATAAAAAACGGTAGCTAACGTGTGGTTTCTTCATAGAACAAAGAAAACAGTTAGGTATATACCTACTTATATATTTATACAACATGCCTATGCTATAGGTACCTATCTGTGAATAGTTTTAAATATCGTTAGGTTAGGTAATTTTAATAATAATTCAGTGAGAAATAAATATCGGATTTTGTTGTTGCTCGTGTAGCACTGAAGATGTACTTGCAGTGAGATACTCGTATACTTCGTAAACCTCATCTATATTTCTGGTATTAAATAAACACATGGATATAAAAATAAAGCTTAATCTAACGTATATCCAAGGTGTCTACGTTGCTTATATCTTAGTATCCAACTCACATACACGATACACACAAATAACTTTTCAGATAGAACATAATACCATATATATAAATATATAATAGATAATCGGTGATAATTGATAATAATGATAATATGTATAGTTGTATAATATAATATATGATGCACATGCCACACGATATATAGTGGAACACAAACTGAGACGTTCAGACGTGATAGAATACTACACCGTCGATTGGTTTTTGTTTTTAACACCTTTTAAAAACGACCGTTAAAAAATTTAGGAAAACGTGGCCGACAAAAAAACGTCAGCCCGCCAAGCAATAACTTGTAGCAGTGATGGATGTATATAAATATAATATGTATATAATATAATAACGACTACGATTACGACTATACGACGATGAATATATTTAGACCAAACTGACCGAACAGTAATAGGGGAGAGGGGGCACAACCCTATCGCCTCGTCGGAAATCGATGACAATTGGATCGCATCCAACGGTGGCGTTGGCGGAACAATAATCACACCGCGGGCTTACAACAACTGTTTCTACTTTCCAGAACGTCATGTCGTCATGTCACAGTGACTTGGCGCAAAACTCGGAGCCGTGGCACGACGTACACGATATATGAGAGGTGCCTCTTCAAAAACAAAAATTAATCATGATTAAAAAAAAAAAAAAATGTAAATCTTTTATTTTTAATTAATGGTGCGGTATTCGTTTCACTATTCTATACCATTTTTTATTTTTGTTACCTTTATAATATGATCAGTATTCAGTATTGGGCTTTGGTATGTCATATCTGTCGTATACCGGTGATACGATATCTACCCTAACTTGTATGCGGTACAATATGACCAGTATAGCATACTATACATTTTACGTACCTATATAAACATTATTTTATATTTTAGGCATTAGTCAACGATTGTCGATTAGTATCGACTTACTGCCTCGCATGAAATCGTATATATCACCGCATGCAGGTAACCCGGATTTTACAAGCTTATCTTGTAAACCTAAGTACAATACAATGTTTTAGAACGCATAACTTGATAGATAAACTAAATGCATGCATAATATTAAATATCCTCAATTACTTTTACTATAAATTATAATCAACCAAAACAGAGGATATATGAAATAAGGATATGCACCACAGAATAGATTACATGTACAAACACCAGCGACCAATTAGAGACATAGAGTGCTTAAGACGCTTTACGTAAATACATCCATGTTGTAATATTAACTGCATTCTCTACTAAGTAAAAGATGATGATGTACCTTTAACCAGTGGCGTAATTTGGGAGGGGGGCAGGATGGACATTTGCCCCCCCCCCTCCCTGTCATTAGCGGGCCTCTGACAGGCCGGGTATGGGCTAGTTTTAGGCCTTTATATTATAGTAGCTAATAGGTAATATATTTAAGTAACCTCTACATATATGTATTAATTATTTAGTTATTGTTATCTCTCAAAAAAATGAGTTACTTACCTGTATGCTTATGATATTAATCTTTGATACTAACTAGTAAGTATACAATTATGTATAAGGAGGGTATTTGTATTGGGAATTTTGCCCCCCCTCTTAAAAACTGAAATGACGCCACTGCCTTTAACACAGAAAATAACATTAACATTTGTATGTTTGACGATTCTCGTTGGAAAATGATGATTGATGGCAAATATATAAGCCATACAAATAATATGTAATGTTAATTAATAAACTTATAGGTATATGAATTAATATACCAAACATATACTTATGAGTAAAACATAATTGATTCAGCTTTCAAGGTTTCCCGACTTGAGGTGATTCAATTTATACTAGGTAGATAGAAAAAAAAACATATTACATAATATTAAATCGCGGTAGGTACCTGGGTACCCTTTTCAGATTTTTTTGGTTGTATTATGAGGCACATTCGTCCTGATAAATATATACTTCACACAACACGTAGTCGTCCAAATTGTTTCATTCCCTATATCATTTGCCAATTATTGATATTATACTCTTCGATTGGTAGGGGTGGGGGAGAGTTGCTAACCTCACAACTTGCATAGAAAAAAGCGACGAGACGAGTATGAAATCATATTGAAAATAAGTAGGTAGGTACCTATTTGTATAACAATATCATGAAATAAATATTTTCATTGTTCATTTCTGATTAAAAATGTAATTCGCAGCCTTAACTACCGGGAGTTTACCACAACAAACGCCAACTCCTCCCTCTCACCGTCGCCGGTCAGACCAAAACTTGTACAACTCCTGCAACGAACGGTGGCGCACAGGTATAATAAAATATGTACAATAATATAATATAATAATATTATACTACCACCAGTGGCCAGTGCCCCGGGTACCTCCAACCGGCAATCGTGTACGCACGTCGCATTCGTCGGTGTTCGGTAGGGCAGGGGCGGTGGACGACGGACGGACGGACGTACGCGATAGCAATATTTGAAGAAAAAATCCAACGAAGAAAAACCGTGGCCGTCGCATCTTTTCGCTTTTAACGGACGACACGGGCACGAGGCGCGTGCGGCGGGTGGGAGCGGGCGCGGCGTGCATAATATAACAATAAAAAAACGGACGGCGCGACGACAAAGTGTGTGTGTGTGCACAAGGTGCGCCCCCCACCCCCCTCCGACAAAATCGTCCACCGTGGCGGCGGCCGCGCGCGCCCGGTGGCCTTCCGTTTTCAGCGTCTCCAGCGTCGTCATCGCCGCCGGCCTGGCACGCCAACGGCGACCACCGAGGCACGGACGGACCGCGAACGGCGAACGGCAGTGCAGTCAGTTCACGCGTTGCCGGCGTACCAGTACAGTCACGCGTTGCCATAGTTCGCCGCCGCGCCAGTACGTCCGTGTCGTTCGTCGGTCTACGAGAGTTCCGAGCGCGCGCGCGAAATCGACTTCCGTTTTCGAACGTTTCGTTTTGTTTCGAGTGTCTGTGTGTTGCCAATGCCGGTTCGGCGCTAAATTGCGTGCGAGAAATGAACAACGGTGTGACCGCCTCCGCGGGCCCCGTCAAGCCCTTCGCGGGCCGGAGGACTCGGTGTACCAACAAGCTCGTGTACCCGTGCCGGGTCGAAGGATGGTTAAATGTTTGCGGTAAGATATTTTTTTGTTGTACTAACCGTCACCAACGTCGTTATATAATCATAAATCGTTGCACGACATGATTGAACCACAATATTATTATTGTTACTAATTACTAAATAAATAATGATACATTAATGAAACAGTGGTAAGTGGCAACTATAGGTACAGTGAAACTTCCATATTAAGAAGTCTCACGGAGCATAAAAAATTAGTATTATAGAAATTTCATTAAATAAATCTGGTTCTAATTTGGTTTGGTTCTCAAATATATTTCGTTTAATAGAAAATTGTGTTAAATGGAAGTTCGTTATAATATGGAAGTTTCACTGTAGGTATTTGTATATTATGTAGGCACTACAAAGGTAGCTAGAATTCTGCATAATACACTTTATTAGGGCTGTTCGATTATTTTGAAAAATCAAAATTTCCTCCGATTAATCGATTTAATCGATTATTTTACGCATCAAAAAAAAACCGATTAATCGTAATATTGATTAATTGGTTATTAATCGATTAATCGAATATCGGATAAATCGATTAATCGAATATCGGATATTAATCGAATATCGACTAATCGAATTTTTTTTATGTCATAAATCTATTAATCAAATCAGGATATTTTAGAACTTTATATTCGGTTATGACTCAAGACTTAATAAAATTGCACTGTTAACTTATTAATAAATTAATTACTCAATTACTTCTTGATTAAATTATAAATTGATTGTTACAATTAATCGATTAATCGGTTAATCGCGATTCTGATTAATCGGTTGATTAATCATTTTTCAATTAATCGATTTTTTCAATTAATTGTGCATGACCATAATCGATTCCCCCCAAAAATAATCGAACAGCCCTACACTTTATCATGGCAACAGTAAATTATTGTTGTTATTATTATTATTATTATCATTATTATTATTATTATTATTATTATTAGGTAATAATAATTGTTATACCTATAATTTAGTATAGGTACCTATTATTTATTTACTGCGATATCGGCGAAAAACGCTTGTACAACGATCCGTTTTTCTCTCGCTGTCGTTTGACGCTGTCAAATCGAATATTGCGTTGTACGCACATACCGAGTACATACCTATACCATACTTACGTAGTTGTATACACTGTAGTACGAGTACAGTATACGATGTCTTTCGCGCAATCGCGCGTCTCCTCCTCACTGTAAGAGTTTTGAATGCACGAGACGTGCTCCGAGTCGGATTTTCGGGTTACCGTGAACCCTGTTTCACTGTGCAATGCAGGTAAACCGACTCAGTGCTATAGGTAGAGGGTATTATGAACGTGTTAACGTCGGTCGGATACGACTTATTGTATTACCTATGTGTTTTATTACGGTCCGAGGTTCTCAAAGCCCCGGGGGGAGTACCGAATTCGGCAAGACGATGACCCGCAGCGGTCGCTCTTGCCACGCTGACCCAATGACCGCGCGCGGTAGGTGAGCATAATGTGTGTATAGTCGGACATAATATTATACGCGTATGGTATGCGTTAATAAAGAGTCCGAAAATAATAATTTTATATTATTACCTGTGAACATACCTACTACAGTTATGTGTTTCGTACCGGGCGCGCGATGTGTATATGCGAGCAGCTCGTATACGTGCCCCGTCTCCCCCCCTCCCCCAGCCATTATAAACCCGGTCCCCTCCGACCATCACCGGACCGAAACCGAACGGTACATATTATACCGGACATAATATAATACAATATTATTATTAGTAGGTATAATGATATGTAGGTACCTATATAGTATATATACTATGGTCGTCATCGTGTACATCATATATATAAATACATGTCCGGTGACCAGTGTGTAATATATTATTACGTTTGTGTTGGTGCGTGCGGGACCGCGGTCTATTGCAAACTGAATCGTTGTATTATAATTTATATATTATATTTTATCGTCTATGCGTATAATTATTATTAATTTATTATATTATAATTATTGTTATCAGCGTTGTGTTTACGATGTGCTCTCGAAAATATTACACGAGATACGACGAATATCGATGCAAAAATAATATTACAATATGTATCAGGTAGGACGTGGTTCGTAAAACGTAACCAATATCGTCTTTCAAGCTAAGCCGCAAAATGTTTTGAATCGACAAAAATTTAACGTTTTGATTAGGTTAGGACTTCGTATGAGGTTGTAGGTATAAGACAGCGGCATGTTGCGTTCGACCAGCGATGTCATTTCCACCAACGGATTTTTCTAGAAAAACGCGATTCCATTTCCGTCATTAGTAATCGCGGTGTAGCACCCAAAGAATCTTTGTTAGTAAAGGTTAATATTTTATAGCTGTATTGACGTTGTGCTAGGATTATTAATCGTCGAATAAATTAAATAATTATAAAATATGAGTTGTCTACTGCTGTTATTATGGCACCAAGCGCTCATAGGGTCCTACTCGACTTGTATATTATTAATTATTATTATACCTATACTATCTAAATATATAATATATAGTATAATGCATCCGATAAAATTACCTATATTTTATTAATTAAACAGATAATATATATTTATGGTAATACCATAGGAAATACCAATACCTACCGTAAGAACAATATAGAGTTGCATAGAAATCTACTATCGAGGTGGATTTATAAATCCCACTATATACTCGTTTATCATGTGGGCGCGGAGTATAGGTACTGGGTATAATAAACATTTGTTTTGATGATAATTATATGCTGATTAGTAATTTTCTATGCCAAAGTATTAGGTCAGAAATAAATTTTAATTGATGCGTTCTTATGCAAAATGTACGTATAAATATGATGTATTAAATTAAATTGATAGGTACCAACGTATATAGATCATAGACGTATTGGTATTTCGTTCGTATAAATAAATAAATACAATACATTTTTTTTTAGTTTTGTCCAAATAATAATATGTTTGAACAATATACTGATCACTACAGCCGCTTGAATTTAAATTTACATAAACGTGCTGTTTTTTTTGTAAATATTTATGCGTTTTACCAATTCCATAAATAGGAATCAAATGTTTACTTTAGTATACGAAACTCAAAAATAACAAGAGCATCCCTGATTTTCCGGTTCGTTCGATACTGCTGATTTAATAATTATTATAATATTATTAAAATCTCGTTGATCAATCAGCGGATCAGCATTCAGTAACATTTCATATTTGAAAACATTTCAACAATCAACAGGTGTTTTTAAAAAAAGTGCTGGTATTACTAGTAACTATAATAATTTAATGATATTTTTATGAACTAATTCTTATTACAATTTCCCTATCTAAGTATACATAATTTATTTAAATGATCTTATGTAACAACACCATCGAACTCCAGTAGAAATTATTATTATTATTTATTTTTATATATTGTATAGGTATCATTATTATATGACACATTTTAACACGACTGATTGACTGAATATGACTTATTAAATAATTTATTAGAAGTATAAGAATAATTAATATTTTCATTTGGTATTTATTACACCATTATCGACAAATTACCGATATCTAAAGGTCTTCTATCTTTCAAAAGATTTACTTGTATATTTTTTGTACATTTATCACGACATGTTATTGTTCTTATTGTTTTCTACAGAATAGATTATTAAATTAATGTCTTATAGAAAAAAGTGCATGTATATTATATACACAAGATGCAATTATTATCAGATATTTTTTAGTCAATTTGATGCGTGTTTTTCGTTAAAATTACTGATCTAAGTTTTAAATTCATCTGCATACTAGTAAATCTTACTATTTTACCAACTAAAACTTATTATTTTATAGCTTAAAATTATAATATAATAAACGTAATACATAAATAAAATCTTTACGCAAAATCTAAAGATTAAAAATGTAATTTTGAATTTAGTTATTAACTAAAAGTCGTATATTATATAAATAGAGAAAAACTGAAATCAATAATTATTATGTTCTTTCTTTTTAAAACTATGGTAGTATGTACCTATATGGTCTATGAATATAATTTTCAATAAAATATAAGAATTATACACCATTGCAAAAGTACATAGGTAGGTAGTAACTACACTAATACGTTTTGTAAATAATTAACGTATACCTACCTACCTACATAATTTATACTAGTTTATATTTTAAGCATACATTTTACTTTCAACTTTGCTAAATTAATTAAGCACAAAATTGTATGATCTTATACATAATAATTAAATAATATTTTAACTTTTTGAAAATCTTTTAAGTGTGAATAGTTAATTATGAATTTTAAATGGTGAAATTAAGTGACAATTAGACGATTTGTAGAGTCATCTATAGCTTTTATGGAAATTATATTAATAAGTAAATAGTAAAATACGGGTAAAATATAATATTTAATTGTAATACTATACAAATACGTACCTTTATTTTTTGACAGTAATCATCTTATATACTCCTCAAACATAAAACTATTTCATTCATTAGTTTAATTATTGAATATTTACTAATTGTATGAGTTTAGTGCAATGATGAGTTATTGACGTAGAACCCACTCAACTTACCTATACAAACAAAATATTATGGTGTATGTGACTATACTGACAACGTACAGCATAATATGTGATTTCTTTTACTTTCGATAGTTTGTATAGACAAGTAATTGGTATAAGATAGTTTTGATAAAGCTTTCTCTCTGATTTCTATACATTTAATGAACACGAAAGTATATCATGAAATATTTGTATACTAAAAAATTGATTGACAATGTTTTTTATATGTTTTTCTAATTAAAATAAACTACTTTTTTTCCTATTATGGGATTTAATTTTTATAAAGTTTGATACAACATAAAATGTTATTTAATTTACGTAATTTAAAACTCATATTGATTATAGTAATATTTTTCTAAAAAAATATAATACATATAATTGTACAAAATAATATAACAACAACATTTTTTTAATTTAATATATTATAATGGTATTGACGTATTGTACCATCATATTGTATACTATATCGTCGCATAGAGATTTTGTTCTTTTGATTTGGAAGTATTTGTAAAGTTTGTTATATCATCCTTAATGGTTTTATTGAGAGTTACGAAATACATTTCAATTTTACCTTGGTATTGTTTCCATACAATATACAAGGACAAATTTTACTCTATCGAAAAAAAGGGAACTTCCTTTTGTATGACTATAATAATTCTCTTATAATACTAAAATTTTAATTATAGGTATAATATACAATTTAAATAATGCTTTTATAGTGTTATACAAATAATTATAATATAGGTAAATTCCAAAAATAATTAAGTAATAAGCTACAGATTTTAAAATTACCTAATGGATGTAGGTAATTACATAAATGTAATGTTAGATTAACAAAATACAATCCTAATATTTTTTTTACCCTACATATTATTAAAAATCAATTAGTTATTTAATATTTACCGGATTGCTTCTTATCAGTTTTACTATTTTGATCATATTTTTAATCTAACAGTTAAATTTTAAATATAAATGTATTAGTGTAAGTACTTGACATTAATGAATAAATTCAATGTGTTTGATTGTTAAAAATAACAATAATAATTTATAGTCATGTTTATAATTTGCGAATTGTTGGAATAATATGGATGAATTTTAACATTATAAATGAACAAAATACTTTTGGCAATCATGTTTGGCATATACTTATGACTCATTTGACCTATTTGGACCCTTAACAGCCTTTGCACATGATAAATATAAATATAAAATGTCATTGGAGATTACAAAGGGACATTAGATTTTAAAGTTATACATTAATAATACTTCCCAAATTTTAAAATCGATATTCAATTAAAAAAATTAATTTTTAAGGTGTACTTACCTATTGAAATAGTTGTTATTAGGTAACGAAAGTAATTGTTACTTGTGCCTTCGTAATCATTTTTTTAATTAATAATTCATTTGTTGATGTGTTTTCTAGCAATTTTTACAATGGTTAGTTCAAAAGTAATTGGGTACTTTTACTATTTATATATTTTTAATTTAAATATTGCGTGGTTACCTGCTCTGCGTTTAAATTGTAAAAAAGCGCGAATGGATCCGATATTTTATTATTTAATTTATTAACCAGATATTATTATAACCCATATATACACCAAGTGCCGTTACTGGATGGTTCTTCCCCCTTGCTAGTTACTAACAAAGCCCTGTTACATTAAATATCACCAATGACTCAAAGCCTGGGCCTTAGTTTTTTTTAACCGACCTATTGTTGTACCTACGATTTAGAGTTTGGCTTACTGGGTACCTAATGATTCATTAGTAATGACTAATGAGTAATGATTTATGAATTGTACCTACCTACACTGTTATATAGGATTGGAAAAATATCTTGTCTTTTTTAACGGTTAATTTATATGTTTTTGTTACATTTATATTTATTTTACATATGAAATGATTTATTTTTGACCAAACAACCTGCCAAACCAATAGCCGTTGAAACGCTATTTGGATGTTTAGTAGTTTTAAATTTAAATTTTCATAATTTTTAAATAACATTTAGGTACCCATGCTTATCCAAGTATAATATAGTTTCTTTATTATTTTCCTTCGATCTCTCACAAGTCACAATGTATATTTTTTAATAATCCAAGATAAAAAAAAAACATACTATTCCTAGAATATAGAAATTATTATTTTTGGGTGATACAAAAATACGAAAAACGGTTAGATATGAAAAAGAATTATAAGCCCCTGGAAGAAAATCGTGACCTAGGCTTTTGTTTTCTTGGCTGACATTGCATATCCCTTATATCCCTGTAGTCTGTACAGTGTACAACAAAATATGTAAGTATATGAGTAGATTGTATAAACTATTAAATTAAAAACAACAATTATAGAAATATTACTAATTACTTGACCAAGCTGATAACGAATACCTATAATTGTTTCTATAAACTGTCATCGTCATCTATAATTTTTAATTAAGTATATTATTTAAAATTAAAAATTTTTATATTTGAAATAATAATTGTTTGTGTTCATCATTTTTGGTTTATAGTGTATCTAGTAGGTATACGAGTGTTATCGGGTCATTGAACAATGAGCTGATATTGTTTGCCATTAAAAAACTATACATGGAAAATAAAAGTTTATTAAAGGTCATACTACTCATAATGTCATGTAAGTTTATACAAAAGGTCAAGCCATTTGATTACAATATTATTTTTCATTTATTTTTTCGTATGGGGTGGTTTTTCAACCATGTAGTCATTAGACTGCCTTTAATGTTGTAGTTTGAGAAATTATTTAATATTTGACCATAACAGATTATAATAATATATATACTTTTTAGGTTGATGACGTTTTTAATAATAATAATAATTTTCAATAAATACAATATAAAGTATTCAAATCTATCATTAAATGAAAGGAAATAACGTTTTATGTTGTAACATCATTACATTTTAAATACATATTATTATGTATTCATATAGGTAGAGAAACGAACCATTATTGGAGATTATTCATTATATTGGTTATCAACCAATTATTAACTAATTAATAATTATTCGTGTGTTTAATATTTAAATGGTATGAAATTATAATATAATAATACCTTAAAAATTGCTCTAATGAAATATAAATATTTTTAGGTACTTATTGAAAATCTCGATTATAAATTATAATATTATATAGTTATATTGCTTAAAAGTTTTTATCAAACAGCAATTTGTATTTTAAAATATGTATTATGTGCCTATATAGTATTGTACTAGTAATAACTAATATGTATTAAATAGTCTATATTATATAGTTGAGTCTTATACATGTCTTTTTTTATTACTTTAAAAATTGTCTTCTTAATATATTTTATAGATATGGAAATATTTACTTCTAAAACGAAATATTTCATTAAATAATGATTTTAAAACTAATGAAATTTGAGAAATTACTTTTTATTTACAATTAAATATCTATGTAAATATTCTAATGTTATAAAATCTTTACTACTTAAAAACTTAATTCTTAATACTTAACATTTATTACTTATTCATAACAATATGATATATTATGATATATTTAACAAGCATTAATATATTTGGATTAGTTAACAAATATATTCCTTAAACCGGATTAGAATACATTTTTAGAAAATAATACTTGTATAATAGACGTATATTATAATATTTTTTAGTATAAAAGCCCAGGACCAAACAAAGCAGAAACATTTTCAATAAGATTTTCGTGATTCGTTTAACAGTCGGGAGTCTTTGTTGAGGGGAGAAATATATTCGGTACAAAATCCATACTCCATACAATATCATATGACGCATACGTGGATATTTTGTATAAATTCAAAAGGATTAAAAAATCTCCCATTCTTCGAAAATTGAAGAGTAAATTGTTGACAAGTATGGACGGGTTTAGTCTGTTTACATTACATTAATTTTGATTTATTAAAACAATAACAAGCAAGATGTTTTTATGTAAATACTAAATAGGTACTGTAAGAACACACATATTTGTATAAGTTTATCTCGGGGTCTATTCTTTACGACATACAGGCATAGAATATTTCTACTGAAAAACTTAAAGAAAGTATTATTAGAATTTAAACTAATATTTATGAAATTGTATACGTATGGTATTAAATTAAATAATTATTTGTCAGATTTGTAAGGTTTAACGAAAATAAGTCTCAACACTCAAAATAATAAATAATATTGTATATTATTTTTATTAGTTTTTGTTTTTTTTTTGCTTATGGAAATATTATAATTTTAAATAAATATTTTAATTTGTTATTCAGAACATTCCTGGTAGACACTGTTTTGAGCTGTAAATTATTATATGTAGGTTTTTTTAAGTTATAGAACACAAGGAAATTATTAATTAATAATTAAATTATTAGTAATACCTACTTATAAAGATATATTTTCACATACGTAGATATGACTATATTAATAAATATTGTAGAAAATGCAATATTTATGCAACTATCCAGAAATATGCATTTAATATGCATTTTCATTCAAATATGCAAAAATATGCAAAAAATAAACAACCATAGACTCTACCCATTGCGAAACGTCAATATTTTTCATCGAAATTATTCTAGGTGAATTGAAGAAAAATATGCATTTTGAACATAAATCTGGGCCTCACTTAATACCGTTGTCGGTAGTATATAATTTATTATAGAAACATAAGTTGGACTCGCATTAAATATAATTGAAGTATATCTGTATATGCATAAAACACAGCAAATTTAATTTGGTATAAATAATTAATTAATAAATCAATAAATTGAAACACAATGAATCAAAATTTTCAATAAATAGATGAATAGTAAATATCTATGAAATTGCATTTACAATTAAATATTGTTTTCTATTTATTTTTAGATAATTCAACTAGACTTTTGTACTTAAATAAATCATTTTTAATTTATCTTTTATTATTTATTTTTTGAATATTTTCATCTCCTTTCACGTTCATATCAAGTGGGTACGTCTTACAATAATATTAATAAAAAAACATACATAATATTTAGTTACCTACATTCTTTAATTAATATTATTCTGTACAAATTAAATGTACATAATTAGTTTTATTTTGTTTTCCTTTGTCTAGACATCACAATTAAGATTGTTATATGTATTTGGTTGAAATATATACTACTTTGGCAATGGTTAGGTTAGGTTAGTATTAAACTAATACTTAAATTCCCTCAAAATAAATTTTACAGTAGAATAATAATAAAATTGTTCAGAATCGTAAAATATTTAAATATTTTTAACACAACAAATAACAATAGTTTTTATTTATCCATTATTGTATAGAAATATAATAAAATGTGTACAGTGTAGGTATATCAGTGGTATACAGTGTATATCCATTTGTTAATACTTTTTTCATAAACGCAAGGGAAAAATCTTAAACGATAATGCACGGACTTTTCTATATTTTGATGGTTCGCTATTCACAGCATTTGGGGTCCACAGATGTTACCATGGCAACTGACAAGTGCAACATACACTCTCACCCTATAGCATCCCTCAGACGCAAATCGATATCAATCTCTATAATATAACGTGTAAACTTCACTAGTAATAATATTTTTAATAGTTTCTATGTAAACTGAACCATGCTATAAATCTTAAATAATGTTTTATTTAATGTTTATACAAGTATAATTTATTTACACCGTTAATAATCTTAATTTAAAGTGAAATTTGATATTTTTTATACTAATAAACGTAATCTAAGTATATAATGTTCATAAGTCTTAATGGTGCAAATATAGTCGACTTATAAAAATATACTAATCAGAATTCTGAATTTCTCATTAGTTTTTGTAAAAAAAGCAATATAAATGCAAATAATTGTAAGCTAACGTCAGTTTATAAAAAAATATCCGCGTATTTCTAGTAATATTTCGGTAGTGATTTTACCGAATAAATTATAATACAGTTAATTCTGCATCAGAGAATTTTTGATTTGTGTTATTTGATTAAAAAATTGTATTACTAATGTTATGTTTTATTAAGTAACCGAATTATCAAAGAGGAATTCACTTTTAAATTTAAATAGTTTGTATGGTATTATTATTTATCACACGTAATGAAAATCAGATGTTAATAATTTTTTTTTAAGACCTTATGAATAGGAATTATATTTTTTTTTGACCTGGTTTATAATTATTTTCTTTAAATAAATTGTAAATATATTTAAATAATTTCTTTATTATACCTCTTAGTCCTGTACGTTTTATCTTTTAATTAATAATAATTTGTATTTATTAATATTTCTTCAATTATTTTTGTAATTAGGTAGACTGTATAGGTAGGTTAGGGGTTTTTAGGTAACCTATAACCAAATAACTATTATTTAATATAATAATTCAAAATGCTATACCATTTTGTATCCTTCATTTTAAAGAATTTTCAAATTTATATAATCTAAACAATATTTTTAAAGAACCACAAATCAATTTCTTATCTGTTAATGATCAAAATTTGGTGTTCAGGCATTCTATTATAAATATGTACCGGTGTCCGGTTCGTATTATTTTTCAGTTTTTCACGCATGGGGTTTTTCGATTCAAATTACGTACATATACCTACGACATCATCTTACGATTTTTATCTATCCTAATTATTTATTTTATTGAATAATATATAATCAAATAAAAATAAATTTATGTATTGCTAATTGGTCCGTAAAATTTAGTTAGTTTTACCAAATTAATCGGAGTTAAAAACTTTCACGTCATCCTTGTCCGGCACTATAGGTAGGTACACGAGTTTATTATTGCAAAACAAATAGGTGTGGACGTAGAGTTAGTGACTCACTCATGTAAAACGTGATCATTCAAATAATATAATATGTTCAGTTTACATCCAATGCCCTCCACTCAATGATCTCATCTTCAATTTCCTATTATTATTCGTTATTTATTATAGGACCTTCAACCCAATTTAGTCAAATAGATTTATTTCCATTTTAACTTTTATACCTAATACATAATATTTTTTTTTTTAAATAGACACATTCTGTCTTCATAATTAAAATGAGTGTTTTATTCATAAACTTATTTAATATTTAAAATCATTGTATTTTATTAGTGTAGGCGTTCATTTGCGTCAGCTTTATAAAGTGTTGTCAAGAACTTTCAATCTTCATGAAAATGATTTAACACTTATTGTTTATAATATCTACAGACCACAACTTCCGCGGCTTTTATGTTTACCTATCATTTTTAGAGATGTTTTAATAAAACAATTTTAATTTCAATGTTTTTTTTTTTGCAGAGCCGTTTAAATGAATGTAATTTTCATTCCCAAAACTCATTGTGTATTTTTAAGATTTTTCTAAAAATACTTGAGTGTTCAAATTATTAGTTTTCTAGAATATAAAATATATGTAATTATAAAAATGTGTAGATATTAATGATATCTATTTGAGTTTGTATAGGAGCTTAAGAATACTTACTTCATAGAATACTTAAGCGGGATATCTTTGCATTTACAACTCTAGTATCAACGATGTACGATTGCATTCGAAAAACGATTCCATGTGAATTTCAATTACCCGAAAACCAAAAATGATTAAGATCTCGATAAAACCCCAAATACTTGCGAACATCAATTGATACTCATATCAGTCTATTTTTCAAAATTTTACCAAACTTTATTTAATTTACAAATAGTATACCTTCCTTATAATGACGTTATAAAATGCAAAGTATTCAATAAATGAATGGCATGTATCAATGTCCTACAAAATTATTTTTTAATCTAATCATTGGGAAAATTGAAGTAGTTGTACCTATTATGTTATTACAGTTTTCCGAAGTCAATGACTAATGCGTTAATTTTCATTTTCATATTTTTATTTATTATTTTGGTTCTTAAGTATAATTAATAATACGTAAATAATATTATTATTGTGTGCGGATTATATAATTTCGGCCTTCAAGATTTCGCTTTATGATCTCAAATCTGACCTTTGTCACTTTATAATATTATCTGTTTGCACAGTACCACTGTACTTCGTGTGAACAATATTTTTTACGGTATATAAAAAAACATATTTTTAAAATATTATATTAAGCTAATTAATTACGATTATTTACGTGAAATAATATAGAATAATATATTATAATTAAAACAATAAATAAATTTTGTTGTGATGGATATTAGTACGCTACCTTGTGGTTTAACCACCTAGCCTTGTTTAATACTTTTACCAACTGTTAGATGGCGCGGTGTAATAAAAATATAATAACAATAATATATTAATATTACTTCTATTACCTATATTATAAAATAGAATGCTCATATTACATTTTGTAATTCCTTATTCCTTATTATATGTATATAACATCTAGAACATTTGTATAATTATGTAATTAACTGCACGTATGTATAATTAGTATAAGACACATTATTTAAAGTATATAATATTATAGATTTATTATTTTCTACTTTTTTTATAAACACGCATAGAGCTATATAGGTAGTATGATAAAGATTATACTTTGTAGGTACGGAATATAAATACCTATATTGTGTTTTAATTTGATTTTAATTGTCAATTTATCATTTGTATTGTTATGTATAACTAATTTCGAGTTTACTAATTTTGAATTACCGTTACAGTTGTTTTGTTTGTATAATATATGTGGTCATACATTTTAGTAATATTAATCTGAATTTTAATATGAATTATATTTAATTTTTAAAATATGCTATTTTGATTGCAACCATCCAGGTTTTTGCAGGTGTCAATAAAGCTTTTATTTAATCAATATTATGTTACAGAAATTGTGCAATTTGAGATCGTTATATTATATCGTACATTTGTACTTATAATAATTGTAAATAACACTTAAACAAAAAAGCTGTTTTGGCATTCTGCTGTATAGTAGGTTCAACCTCGCCATTGAATATGATCGTTCATCGTATACATTATTTATAACTACATACAATTATAAGTTCATATAACATAATAAGTCGTCTAATATTCACGGATATCAACATTGGAACATTTTGAATTATTGGTAGGTTATCACTAATCAGTAATCACATTGATAGCATCCCGCTCCTAGTTTTTCATGTATCGTAGTTGTCGAATAGGTATGTAATGAAACAAACTATCAAAACTAACATATTTTAATATAATTTTTAAATGTAATATAACATGAATATTATGTTGTTAGTTATTACATTAGGTACATAAGAAAATAATATCCAAAATAATAATAATTATAGATAATTTAATTTAATTTTAATCCATTATAAATTTAAATAATGGATGTATTTTTTATATCTTAATTGTATAAAATGTTTAGCTATGGCCTTTACTTTAGACAGTCGGTATAAAAATTTAAAATTTAAAAAATACAAATTTTATTCAATTTTTGATTTTTCGATAAAAAAAAAACGTAAATGTATAAAATTCTAACTAAAAGTAATATTGTGGGAACTTTACTGGAACACATGGTGACCAGCTCCAACTCTGGTAAACCACGGAAGAACCTCAAGCTTCGCATGGTAGTTCCGAAACCACTTCCTGTCAGTGATTAGATGTGAATGAGAACGGTTGTCGTATCTCAAAATTCCAGAAGGCAAGTAAACGTCTCGCGAAGTAGCACCTTCAATAATAACCGGAGCCACAAGGATATTTTCACCAAAAGATACTCTAAACCGATTTAGTTAAAAAATAAATTATTTAATATAGTTAGGTACTTAAAATTGAAATTTAATTTCTAACCGTCATCAATTATATGGGCAACTGGATCAGTAGGGTCGATCCACCAGACTGGAAAATTCAATGGACTACCCTTATTTACTGCACTATTCAATAATAGTGTCTGTGTGATGACCACGGATATTCATTACATTTCTGCATATGTTTACTGTCTTAAATACAGAATTTTAACGGTTTTACACATTATAATAATTCTATTTATTTAATAGCTATTTTAGATTCTGAGTGGAACGATGAATGTATTGATTTTACAATGATGTGTGATTTTTTTTTTGATTTTTTTTTTTTTTTTGTGTCTGTCATCACCTTTTAGGATAGTAAAAGAGCTTGGATTTTCTTCAACTGTACCTTTTCTGATAGGAAAGTGAATCTAGTTGGTACTTTGGGGGGGACAAAAGTAAAATTATTCCAATAGTTTTCAAAAGCGTCGTGAAAAACAAAAGAAAAATTAAGGAAAAACGGGCATTTTTACGCAAAATCAGTTTTCGAAAAAATTGATTTTGGTTTTTGGTGTAACTTTAAAACGAATGACTGTAGACACATGAAATTTTCAACGGTTGTTTATATTTCCATTTACTATACATGATAAAATGTTCAAAATATTTTGATTTGTTTTGAGCTGTTTACGGACATTTTCAATTTTCAATTTTATTAGTTTTTATTTCTATGAATGTCAATAAAACTTTATTTGTTGAGTAAAAATACTTGAAAATTTAATACAAGGCTCCTACTATATTGTTACAATGACCTTGGAAAAATATTAAAAATCCTTAGTCACAGTTTTTTTTAATTAGCATTTTTTTTTTTTTTTTTTTAACGTTTATTTAAATATACACAATCTGTAAATTTTGTTTTAC
>NC_042495.1:61927162-61993786 GCF_005508785.2 Acyrthosiphon pisum
TATTGATACCTATTATAGATAATTTTTTTTTTTTAATACTATAGATAAGTATACCTATAATAGGTATGTCTAATACCCAGACTGACAAACTGTCTCCGCTCAGAATCGTTTTTCTTATACAGTGATATTATATCATTGAATTCAAATTTAATACTATCCATTATACAGTGACCCACTTGTAATACCTACTGTACAACAGAGCGACATCCCACCTTTTTTAAACTTGTTAAACATAGACACATGCTGATCAAAATCCCAAGGTGTGTACGAAAACTGTACAACTGGCATGAATACATTTGCTTGCAACCATCTAATATACATCTATTTGGAAGGCGGTGAGTCATAGTAACCGTTTAGACCGAATACCGATCATATTGGGTAATACAAACTGATATCCGACCATATTCAAATGTATCAGGGATGTTATTGATGTGGGTAGTCCATGTTGGAAATCCCACCGAGAATTACGTTCTATCATTCTTAAAAGACGTGCAAATTCTTGACTTCTTCTTGATGTTCTGTACTCAATACCATTACCAAAAGATGAAATAGTTTTAAGATATGCGTTTACAATACTCCCAAAGTAGTAAGTCAGATCATCATCGTGAAGTTCTGGAAGTTGCGGGCTCCAGTGCAAAAATAAAAATAACATACTTTTTATAATGTTTTATACTTTTATGTAAATAACAAACTAATTAATGGTTTTATGTAATATTTAACATAAGTTTATGATTGAATATTTAAATTCAGTATTCATTTTTACGCACTGTACCTATATAAACACCTATATATTTATATAAATAACAAAGATATAAAATACATTTGTAATTATTCTTAGATATATTTTAACAACATTATAATCATAAGTCTTTAATACATTATATAAATTGTGAATGTATTGTAATAAATATGAGATGAACAAGAGATAAGATATATATATAGTCCATAATCCATATAGATACAGTTTCCCTGCAGCGTCTAAACGCAACTACATATTATATACTATTCTAGGTCATGGGCGACGTGTTATAATATTAAAATTTAAAACAAAATATTAGACTAATTTTTATAATTTTCAGTACCTAGAATTGTCATAAACACTGTGAATGAAAATTAAATACAGACACAGTTTTCTACAATATAATATTATGTATACAATTAACGATATACAATCGCGATCCTATAACCATTTGGGTGAAAAATTGAATTTTAGGAAAATATTTGAAAATCTTCTAGAGGGCTATCCGGCTATTTTAACTTTTAACAGATTACCTACCAATCTATTATCATTTGTTATAAATTCTAGTTTTTATAATCAACGATATTAAGTACCTATGTAATACATAATCGAAATTTGCATACAAAACATTTACAAGTTACAAGTATTATTGATAATATTATAAATACAAAACACTTAAATAAATGCAATAATATAACAAATATAGCAGTAAAATATATACTTACAATTTATACTATTACAAGTATTTTGTTATTAAAATTTTTTTTGTAAATATTTTTAATGTTTATTATTGAACTGTTTTCTTCAGAGAAACTCTGAGAAAATGAAATTTTGTTTAAATTAAATGTAATTTAATGTTGTAATCACCTATAAAATTACTATCAATGTAATTATAAAATAATAACATTCGATTCTTCATATTTCATAATGAACTATTAAGAGGACATGATACCCGCATGTGTTGTCTCCGTCTTACAAGTGCGTAACATAGCAAATTATACGCAAAGCAGAACACGTGTAGCTCCGTTGGTTTAAAAATTAGAGTAAATTGACCTCTTATAAAATCTAAAGGTAAGATTATTATCTAGACAACCTCGTGAGCTTTTTATTATATTTTAATTTTAAAGCTAGCTATGAGTATTTTAAAATTATAAATTGTTTGTACATTTTAAAGTACTCATTACTCGCTTAAAAATTAAAATATAATAAAAAACTTACGAGGTTGTCTAGATAATATCTTACCTTTAGATTTTATAAGAGGTCAATTTACTCTAATTTTTAAATTAACGGAGCTACATGTGTTTTTCTGAACGTAAAATTTGCTATGTTATGCACTTGTAAGACGGAGACAACACATGCGTGTATTACGTCCTCTTAAAGTGTTTTGAAATAATTAGATTTGTATTGCGTTTCGTCTATACATGTGTACCTATATATAATAAGTAATAAGTAATAACTAATGAAGTAACTACGACTGTACACACCAATTATTGTTGTACTTCAACACTGTTTTCTTACTTTTGATATTGTTTTACAGTTCATATATTATTTTAGTTTTTTCAATTGTTTAGTTAATAACACACAGGTAATTACTATCGATAAAAATATAATTTAAGAATAAAAAAAAGCATTTTTTTCATTATTTAACAGATAGGAAGGTAAGTGAAATAAAAAACGCGTTAGTTGTCGTTACATGTTACTGTTTGAATAAATATACATTATAAATTATAATGTATAGTATATTATTCTTTATTATAAAACGAAGGTACATTTATAATATAACATATGTGTGTATTGTAATTTAGAACAAATTGAGTCGACAAAAAAAAAATAATTATATGCCTGCTTGAATAGTGATACCAATGTAATATCAGACTGTTTTGAAAAAAGAAACCAGACAATTAGGTATTCATTAAAATATCATTCTAAGGTGTTTCAGTTCTTGTCTGCGCGCGAAGGTCGTAAATCAGACTCTTCTGACAGCCTGACACCACCATCGTCCATCGATCAACACATGTATAATATATAATTATGTATAGAAAAAAAAAATTATAAAATGTGATCCTCTCAAATCACGATCGACCACATACTCGTAGACACAGTTATAATAATTATTATAATATATTATAATAGGTACAACGCACAGTATTTCGGATTCGGACAATGCGGTGTGACATTCGAATCGAATATAACATAATTATTAATTACGTTGGAAATATAATATTATATTGTGTTTACAATTTCACATATTATTATAGGTATTGCATTGTATTTTATAAAACTATAATTACATCGATAATTAAACTATAAAAACGTGATAAAGTAAATATTACAACTTAGAAGAATAACGCAATCTATTTCAACGATTATTATTGTTAATTACTTTTCACAAAAATATTTTGTGATCAAATCTAAAAAATATATATAATACACCTAATTAAATAAATAAGTAACGACATAACAATAAATAATAGCATTAATATAGGTACTAAATAATGTTGTCAATTAAATAATTAGTAATAGTTCGTTAAAATGAAAATCCAAAAGGACCATCATATAAACTCTGCACCAGCTAAAACAAATACATAGGTACGTAAAATATTGTTTAAAAAAGTTATTTACGTTTGTATAGTGAACGGCAAAACTGGCCATACGAGGCAATAACGTTTTCAAAATCATTAATTTAATATTTCTTGAATTCTTGATTATTAGCTTTCTTAAACATGTTTCATTTTTTTTAAATACAAAGCACTTCATTAATATTAAGTACTTCACGAAACATATTAGGTACAATACCAGCTTTACAAACATATTAATTGTTTGTATACACTATGCATAACCTAATGTATGAGATTTGTACTTTGGCAATAAGAAGAATGGATTGTAAAATATTATGTAATATCAACGGCACATCACGATTGTCATGTTACCTACACCTTTTTGTTTGCGGTTACTCCGTTGTTCCTTGTGTACCTGCCTACTATATTTTGGTTTACCCATGGTAATCTATTGTTTCCTTCCTCCGAAAATTGTTGGGGAAATTGTTTTGTGCTTGACAACGGTTTGTTGTATGGCTACGCCTAAGTGCCTTTAACTACCTATGTATAGGTACAATTCATAAACATTGGACACAAAACCGGTGTAAGATGTGTTCGGTCGGAACAACAAACATAAACTCTACGACCATAGCGACACAGTTAAGTGGTTAGCCTTCCTTCGACATCCACGATCCACCGAATACGGTAAAAAAACTTTCAGTCTGTTCAACCGACGTCGACTTTACAACGTAATAATCTTCCGGTAGTTAGGCAAAAGATATCATATACATTTATTATGTGGTAAATATATGTATATATATGTTTACCACGCGTTCAAAAGATCCAGCGAAAATAAAATAAATAGACACAGTAGTATATACTGGTAAGGTATATGTGTGTGGTAAGGGTGTGAAGTGGGCCATTTTCGTCGCGGACGAAGGCTGAAACTCGCGTTCAAGACTGAAATTGCCATCCCACACGAGCCACACGTATTATTTTTTGTCATGTCTCTGCCACCTCCGAAGACGCCTCTATCGACGTCCCACCACGGTAATCCGCGAGTTTTCATACCTATCCACAATATTAAAATTCACCTGTAAACTGTCTCGTAAAACAGCACTGCAGTAGTAGCTCAGTATAGTATAATTATCAGTAACACACTAGCTATATTATATTATAATATTAGGTATGTCGGACAAACTATATCGATACTTGTTCGTGCGTATTGATTTTATTAGGACACGCAGTAGCGTGAGATTTCCATTTCTCCACCCGGTGATCGAAAAATAAAACATTTACCGTAGAATGGAAAATCTAACTCTCGAGGCAGGAATAAAAAAATGTGTAAGCCGTAGTGTAACCTATCCTGGTGAATACAAAATAAAAGATCATTGCTCCAGCACAGGCGCAATTCGCTGGGGAGGGGACTAAGGGACCTTAGCCCCCTTAAAAAATATACAGTTTTTTAGTCGTTTAGCATAGAAACCTCCCCCCTCACGTTGATGGTAAAAATGCCCCCACTGAAATTCTAATGGATTTCTGCCCATGTGCTCCAGCTAGTGTACCCTGCACCGTGTATCGCGCGTGCGCATTATAAGCAACGGGGTCGCCCTCGCACTGCAGCGGACGACGACGGTGACGACGTATGCATAACGCGTATTACCTACACACACACACATATTGGCGAACGCGAATTTATCGAGCCGTACACATTAATATTAATTAATAATAATCGTCGAACGCCCTACATATTATTATGTGCGGAGTGGCGGCGGCGGCGGACGTTCGCGTCGGACCGGTTTTCACCGTGACCTTATAACAAACGACGCGCGCGGGTAGAGGCCGCCGCCACCGCCGCCGAAGATATCAGGTGCCGCCGCCGCTCGATGATAATACTCGCTGGCGTGACGACGGTCCAGTCGTATCGCAGATTCCGTTACGGCGCCGACCACGACGTGTTGTTCGTATTGTGACGTGCGTGTGCTTGTGTGCTCGTCGTGCGTGTTCTCGCGTGTGCGTGGTTCGTGCGCGTTTAAGGAAAAAAGACGCATCCCCCGTCGTCATGATCGCGGCTGCGGCCGCCGCGGCGGCTGCGCACTGTTGCGACGGCGAAGAACTGCGCGTTCCCGGTTCGCCGCAACCGTACGCGCGCCGAGTTCGCGGATCTTGGCGCGACTATTTGGAACCACCGGACGACGGCGTCGATATCGTCAGCGATCCGTACGTCTGCGACGACTCGTACGACTCGTACGACGACGACGACGACGATGACGTAGACGAAGAGGAGGAAGACTCTTACGACGATTCGTACGATGACGACGAAGAAGAGGACGGAGACGAAGACTGTTCATGCTGTTCGCTGTGTTCCTCGGGCAGCGGTCGTCGCCGCGAACGGGACACGCCGCCTACGTCGTTCCGATCCTCCTCGTCGTCGTCCTCGTCGTCGTCCGCCGGTTCGTCCGCGGCTGCTAAAGCTGCAGCCAATATTTCGTCTTCGGCGCCGCCGCCGCCGCAGCCACCGACGCATAGGCACCTGTCGCCAGTTTTCGAACCATCCATGCGTGGTTCGTGCAGGTGCATACGGTGCCAAAAGCGCCGTTACTCGTTGGACTTTTTCAAGAGCTCCGACTTCAGGCGAGGTATACCGTCTCCCAACGTGTACATGATCGACGAGCGGTCGTGCAAAATGGTCCACGATTACATTCACGGTAACCAAACCATTATATTATGAGATAATATTATTTAGTTAGGTTACCAGTTACCTGTTTTTTTCCTTTTCTTATGGACTTGTACAATTTATATTACGAATCCCTTCCGTTACCTAGTATTTTCATGAACATTTTCAATCAAATTTGATTTTAATTAGCGAGATAAACAAAGAGAAAATATATTATTACTAATGGGTAAACCTTAGTGGGTAGGTACTTAAACATATTTTGTTGAATATTATATAGCAGTATGATTATTATTGCGTGACATGGACCATTTGTAACGGTCACCGTCCGAACCCGTACCTTAAATCCAACATACTGAATATAATATGTCAGTTGAGTGTTAGCGAGGTTATAACTATAAATAAAAAGTGTATGTAGACGTAGTCAATATTACATCCATATGGCAACACAATTTTGTTCAAACGTCAACAGTATTCATTTTAGATTTTTTAACATGAAATATCGTCGCACTGCAGCCACAACTCTTTAAGAACTCGCGAGAGACGGCGCAAAAAAAGAGTTTTATTGAGAATAATTATTGTTTGTGATTAGACGGCGTGAAATGGACGCGAAGAAAACAGTTGGTGCCTGGTGGCCGCCACCGCTTTTGTCCTTTGAAAATGACCAGAGGAAAATATTGCAAGACCGCTCGCGATTGACGTAAACTATATGAATTGTGTGATCGCCTTTACCATGGTATAAATTTGGCGATCATCGTGGTATTTTCCGTCGTCGGTCAATGTTTAGGACAACGTTGTCGTCGGAAAAGATTAATTTTAAAAATAGAAGTTTAACCCTGTTAGTCCTGTTTTATTTTAATACATAATACTGCGTCAGTCGATTTAAAAAGGTAGATATAGTTATGTACTATGTTAAATAAAATATAGTTTTAAAAATGTATTATTTAAACATAAAAAGATCGGAACGTACTTAAATAGTATATTGTATGGCAAGGGCGGGAAGTCGTGGGCGCCCAAGACTGAAATTTCCTTCCTGCACGAGCCACACATACTATTTTTTGTTACGCCTCTGTGTTCATCGATGACGGCAAATCTATTGTAAGGATCTATGCAGCAACCAGACTATTCTACGAATCAATATTTCATGAAAAAAGCGATTTGGTTTTATTTATTTTAAGCGTCATGCATGGTTATAATATATGAATATAGGATGTACTTAACCAAATGTTATGTTATATAAGAACCATGATATAGATTTCAGTATAAATAATAACTAATACCTATATTAAAATAAAATAAGAATACAAATGTAATCACAACAGCCAGATTATTCTACGAAAACGATTTCATGAAGGAAAAATGTTTACGCGTCATGCAAGGAAGTTATAACACGAATATAAGATGTAACCAAAAGTTTATGTTATGTAATGTTATGTATAGATTTTTAGTGTCTGGGTGTGCAGGGGATGCGCGTGATATACGCGTCCAGCACTTATGTGGATTTCCACTTCACCACCCGGCACTATGATGGGTATTCTCACTTCACTGAAAAAAGTCGCTTTCCACGCTTCAACCGTCATCGAAAACTAAACTTTCGTACATGGGTGACAAAAAAATCATTTTACGTACGTAAAAAATTCACATATGCCGTAACATCGATCGTTAAAGTAAAAATCACTACAATTACTAATGTTAAAATGACCATCGAACAATTTATTACAGGCCCCACTAATTACAGGATGTAATATTACTGCACTATAGCGGTTTGGCATAATATAACAATTCTATCAGTTAAATCAGTTAAATTATTATAATTTATCGTTGTCAATCGCGCTTACACCTGTAACTGCGATATTAATACAATTAAATTATATTAAACAAAAAAATAAACCACTCCAAAACGCACAATCATATTGGTTGAAGTTCTTGGTAATTTTGTCTTGGTCTACTTATAACAAAGGACTCCATAAATATGGTTTCAAACATCTCGTGTCTTTTTTATTAAATTCGATAGCGACGTTGTAGTATATAATAATATTATCGTATAGTATTAACTATTGTTATTTATTATTGGTATATAGGATGCGTTTAGATAACGTGAATCGTTTTTATAATTATTTTCAATGTATATTATATTAGGTAAATATACATTGGTACCTAATCAGTAATCACGCGTGTACGGTGTACCACATACCCACTGTTATATATTTTCACAAAGTATATTAACGTCATTTGGTTCTTCTTTAATATGTCCAAAGATATACGCATAGTACATACTAAATACTAGACACGAGTTTGCCTTAAATTACAACGAGTTTCTGTTTGGTGGACATTGTGAGGTTGTTTTTTTACTCTTAAATTTCCACAGTATTCGTTTAGGTACCTACCATAGTTTCGCCGTAGATACTTATGTTCTTATACAACGGTCCGTTTTTAACGAGTTTCATTATTATTACTTTTATGGCTCGTTTTACACGGTATTTTACGTATTATGTTATTTACTTTTCAAACGATTGAATTCTAAGCGTAAAACATAAAAACAATAAAATATTACATAAAAAAAAAAATGTTAATTGGTTTCTACTTTATTAAACAGGAGCGTTATTTGTAATAATATTATATGCTCCAAAAACATAGAAAAACATTTAGGGCCAGTATTACCATCTCCCGTTAAATTTAACCGACTCCTAACCGGCCGAATGCGGCCGGTAATAAAATCTGTTATCAGTCGGTTAAGCGTAATCGAAGCATACCGATGATTGTAATACTGGCCCTTAAACTATGATAATTTTGTGTTTATTTTGTTTACACTTTTATACGGATGATTTTATTACTTCTAAAAATAAAATGGTATAGGTAGCCACAGTGGGAATGTAAAAATGCGTAATTCTTTGCAAACTTTCGTTGTTATAACTTTCAACTATAAATGTTGCGGAATAGTATTTCATAACAGTATTCAAATTAAAAATTTTGTTACATTGAGTTCAAATAAAATTTACCTTTGGTTTATTTTTATTTTATGGTTTTTCAGCCAAACTGCTTTGAAGGTCTGTTGTATTTAATGGTGTATGCCATACGTAAACATATTCGTCTCAAGGGTTTGAGTGAGTGTTGTAAATCCTATAATGTTTTATTATGCTAATAAGTTTAATTTTAAACTAGTTTTATCTTGTAATACATGCCGTGACCGTAATTATTAAGAGAAAAAAACGGAAAGCAATTAGGGCCCCGAGGGTAATTGAGGGTTAATTTAACTCGGTTTCCTTGCTTCTGTTTTGTATTTAACCTGAAATAAGAAGTCTTTGTCTACAAGTTAAAAATAAAAATTGAAAACGAATTAGCGTGTGTGTGTGTTTTGAGAAAAAATAACGTTTCGCCAATAAGTAAAAATTGATAAAAAAAAAAATAATAATAATAGTAAAAATAATAAAAAAAAGTATATAATATTATAACCATATTATAATGTTCAATTGTTTACCATGCAGCGTAAAAGTGAACCATCGGAGGTCTAGAATTTTAGGTCACGGAATTTGGATTTTAAAATGCTAATAAGTTTGAATTGGTATGTTCTAAATTTGTGTCGACTAGCTAATATTATGTTTCAAAATATTATTGCTATCGGGTTACGTATGTTACATTGGTCATTGGCACGTCACCTCCTCCGCGTAACCATAGACTAAAATATATACACACTGCAGCATAACTACTTTGTATATTTTTTAATCTCTAAGCTCATGAAACGGTTTAACTCTTTTAAAGCGCTTTCCGTTTAAACGCTCGCTCGCATATTATCATTACAACGACGACAATCGGTTAATGTCGTATTTATGTACACAACGGGCCGGGTTGTGGGGTGAGGAGACCATTTATACACTATGCACATATATATGCACATAATATAATAATATACACTGCCGCTGTAATTATAAATAGAGATTTAACCCGAGTCGTGAATCGGTTATTAGCATAATAATAACAATAAATAATACGAAGGAGGAAAGAAAAATATGTATTATATATTATTAACGGGTCGGGTAAAACGGAGACGGCGCGCGGATGGCTTGTAATAATAATAATAATGAGATGAGACGAGACGAGTGCAGTAGCCACGGTGAGCACGCACAATGGGTACGTGTGTGTCTGTGTGTAAATTATGCAAGTATCAGGGAGAACATGCGAATTTATTACTATAACGTCCGTCAACCGGTTCTGCGCGAAGGGCCGGACCGGATGATCTGATTTAAACCGCGTCTGTTTGCTCGCAGCGCAAAATTGTAGCCTGCGTGTCCGCGCTCGGGCATGATAATAATATTATATTATCGTCGTCGCCATCGCCGTTACCGTGTGAAACGGAACCTTTTCGTCTTTTTCCGCGATATTTGAAACGCGACAAACTCCGGTGCGATGGTGCACTAGGAAAAATCACCCGGAAACAACAACCTGCACGCGTCGACTACAGGTTGTCGGATATTATAATATAGGTATCGACGATGACTGTATTATAATAATTGTTTGTTGTATTATTCAATTATTATTGTTGTTGTTATTATTATTATATTATTTGGGCGTATAATAGTAACAGTAAATATTATTGTGACGCAAACGTCGAAAACTCGAACACGTCGTGTCTCAAATCTCAATAGCGGTCCTATTGTTTTGAGCAATTAGCAATTGTCTTTTACAATATACTTTCATTGTTGACTTTGTATTTTACAAATTTTACGTACTAGGAATGATGATGGATTTCCTAATATGTATATACTATCAATTGCGTACAAATTATGTCTCAGTACCTACTCGCTTTTAAACAAAACGATTTTGGTTTCCCATATGATATAAAATTGTGTACACATACTATAATTGTATGCATAAACATTTTTATTTTTGAACGATGCTTCTACACCTATTATAATATACAATATACGTGCGCTTAAGCGTTCAGCAATATTTGATTCGTAAGGTATATAATACGACTATAAGTTCTTTTCTCGCGATATCTACCTACGTTATACTATTATACAGGGTGGATTCACCAACCGTACTAACCCCCATTGTTTTTAAAATTCTGACTTTTTAAATTTTAAACATTCAAGAAAGTACCTACGCTTAAATTGTATGAATCCTCAGGGTTTTTATGTAATTTATAGAGTTTTCAGTGGTAATATAAACTTTTATTTTCAAATGAAAATCAACATTATTTTTTAAAAATTGTTTAAATATGTTGATGTACCTATATCAAAATTCGAACGAGTTGTTTCTTAGTTTTTAAGCTTTAAATACTAAAATATTGGTATATGATAGTAGGTCTATATGACTAGATATATGGCCATACGGAGGCTATAATGATTTTAAAATTATAGTAATTAATAATAATTTATTGCAAAAATTATCCCGAGTACCTACAATAAGAATTAGAGTAAAAATTAACCACATACCTACATGTAAGTACCTACATCTATTTTTTATTTTATGTAGAACCATTACCTATTAAATTACTATTGAGTACTCTATATATAATATACTATTAAATAGTATTACATTTTTTAAACTATAAGGA
This sequence comes from Acyrthosiphon pisum, assembly GCF_005508785.2. NCBI lineage: Eukaryota > Metazoa > Arthropoda > Insecta > Hemiptera > Aphididae > Acyrthosiphon > Acyrthosiphon pisum. Next base: position 61,938,670 of record NC_042495.1, read on the forward strand.
TAAACAAATTTTGTTTATCCTTATAGTTTAATAATGCAGAAACTAATAGTTAGAATTTCGATTTACACGAGACCAAATTTTAAAATAAATCACCCGATTAACAAATTGACAATAAAGAGAGTGGTTCTCATTTATAAATAATAAATCTGTAGGGTATGGTGCAAAATATCTAAGTACCTATTTAAAAATATGTTCTTTGAGACACTTCTTTCAGTATAATTTAAAATTTCAAAAATTAAAATTTGAATAAATGCCGCCTTATTGGTATTGAAGGATCAAAGTGGCATAGCTTACTTGTTGAATCACCCTATATAATAATTATGTAGTAGTTATGTCTTTATAAGCACCACCCGTCTGTTGTTAGTTGTTAATTGTTTATATTACACGCGTCACGATAAACATAGAAGAAAGTAAACATTTACAAATATTTATTCATTTAGAGCAGAGCATTTGTCTAAATTTAATCGTACGTATTGTATTTTATCCCATGGTCCTAAATATGATGGCTATAAATTATAATACAGAATATGCACTATAAAAAACCGTGTAAAATATCGGTGGATATGAGTATGATATTTTATTATTCTTGAACACAATATTATGCATAAAATTGTACGCATGATTACACATTTTAATGGAAAAAAATATAAAAAATATATTATTAATATTATTATAATAATAGAATATTTTGTTATCCAATCTGACGTTAAGTGACGTGCCGTTATAACGATATCCGTCATTTTCGTGACGTGCGAGTTGTATTTAAGTTGTCGTTCTATTTCCCCAGATTTGAGTGAATATAAAATTATAATAATTTTTTTTCTATAAACGCGTTTAATGTTTATTATATATTTTTATTCTATTTATTCGAATTCCGACTATTGTGTATTTATGTATAAGTTAATATTATTAAATTTGTTGTAATATCATGATATTAGTTGTTAGTACTTCAATACATAGGTACACAATATTCATCAACATTTTTTATGCAATTCATCTGTAGATTTGATTTAAGTTTTAATCGTCTGATTGTAGATATTTCAAATTGAAACTTGAATTCTTGCAGTTGATGGTTCATTTGTTTCACGCGTTTAAGCTATTATGATTGTTTATAGTTTTTGTATTTTAGACGATCTTAGCTGATATCATGATTTTAAAATGTTATGACTTATGATAATAATGTACAACCACAATTCAAGCCCGGAGTGCTTATTTTAGTATTTTTCCCCACTTAGCATACCCGCGCTGCGTATATGGCTATCATCTGAATTCTGAGTGTGAATCATAATACGGAATGAGATAGACCTCGAGTTTCGCGTAGGTATAAATCAATATACCTACCTATGGAGTGAGAAAATAAACGATGTTTGCAAAATTAGAATCGACGACGGTTTGTATTTTAAAATTTTAGACGTAAATTATTGCTCTTTCAAATTTTAATTAGGTATCTGTAATAACTTGTATAAATACAACATAATATTACATATTATAATTTCATTTGTTCGTATACGTTTTGAAATATAGTTTAAGGATGTAGCTTCCGAAATACGCACACGCAATTTAAATTGCCTTCTTCCTACGTAGGCAATCATAGCATGCATAGTCTCTGCAAAAAAAAACATTGTCTCTGTGGTGAGTACGGAGGGAGAGAAAGGTCAATTGGCTATAATAATAGTCGCGACCTGTACTAATGCAGTACGCGCAGGGGGGGGACCTTGATTTCCTCCGATTCTCGTTCGTTTGTTCGTGGGTCTAAGCAATTTTTTTCGACTGCTCCTTCCTTCCGCCGCGACCTCCATATAGTAATATGTAATGATACGTCTGTCTGCCGTTTTTGACCCAGTATTCGGCGCAGCTCCACTTTGCGTGGGGTGTGGTCTGCTGCACTCGCGCGTATAATATTATAGTGTTCTCGAAAATGTGCGTATGTACTTGTACGTTATACTTATATTGTGCTTGCACTTTGTACATGCACAAGGCGTATACCTACACACGTGCGTTCTTTATACTACGACACTGTTATTACTTATTGCCTTACTATAATAAACTGTAAGAGTCGATATTGATGCATTCGAATCTCCCGCCCTGCATTGGCGTCATTTATAGGACGCAAAGACCATCTAAATTTGTACGACCGTAATTTTTTTTTTAAATGCCTGTACCTTGATACCTCGTCGATATCCTATGGTCATCATTTATCAATACATAAGACTCATATTATTTTTAAAAACTACGTATATACCTACCTAAATTCGACTACTTATATTATTTATAATTCTGTAGGTGCTTAATTTTTAAACAGATTAAATGTTATAATATTATGTAAATTACCTAACAGTGAACTGTGAGTATAAAATAAAATTATTTTTATTTTTATTACCTATGCATATATATCTAAGTAGATAGAAAAAAATCTAGTACCTATTTAAATCTATAGTCAAACAGAAACACGTAAAAATAATATAGTTCACAACTCCACCGTATGCGGATATACAATGTCCAAATGACACTTCAAGTTCCATTTTGTGGAGTTAAGGCCGATAATAATAATATGATGGTATGTTAGTAATTTCACTCCGATATGTATATAATTTACTATATTATGCGACTATAATATATTATACTGTATGAACGATCGCTACCCTGGATACTATAGAATAAAATCGAACGCCTTTATAAGTTCGCCTATATAATTCAAAATATGTATCTTACGTTAAGATCAAACGACATACATATCTATCATATTCTATAGGCTATAATATATACATCATTGAGTTTTCGTTTTAAAAAATCCGTTACGCGTGCAAATCGGACGATAGTTTTAATTATTATTATTATATACCTACCATTATAATATAATGTTATGTATAAACTTTAGTATAATCACTAATAAGTAATAACTAATAATTATCGTCATTAAATTTTATTTGTGAGCATAGAGAATTTATAAACCTAGCTGTACACGATTAGGTAGGTTATACATCTAAAATATAAATGACGTGTTAGATATGTTCATTAGGCTATTTTTTTAGCCGCTGAAAACCCTACGCGCACCTGATGTGAACGCAATTATACACGCGCGGTTATTTTTACAATAATTAACAGAATATTGGCGTTTAGTTTTTTATACAGTAATAAAAGTTATTTTTATAACATTATCGCCATTACACTACGAGAACACGTTTGAAACAGTTAAAATAAAGATATTAATGTTCCGTTTCTCTGTGTGCACAACGACTTTGGAAGATTTCCTCTAAAGTTGTTGTCGCCTCGTACGAATACGCTTATGCATACATTATGTACATAATATAACATATTATGACGTATAACAGAGGCCAACAAACTCTTAAACTAGATTGCGCAAGGCTATAGCGTTGTTTCCATACGAATCACGCTTATATTTGTGTGCAAGTGTGTTATGATAATAATCAACGGCACGACTTTTATTATAAAAATATCTAATAAGCCATTTGGCTGAGATCGTGGTATGTTGCTATGTGGAAACGAACAACGTCCATTCGTCTTAATAATAATAATATAATAATACATTCGGATTTGGCCCAAAACATTCGAATTATTCGGCGGCGGGTCTGCACTCTGCAACAGTGTGTCATTCGGTCAATTGATTTGTGTTATTCCCCTTGAATGTTGACGGCAATCCGCCTGCATCATTGATCATCTATAATGACAGGCGAACAATCCTTTCAAAATAAGTTCGTCTTACGAACTACGCCACTACGGTCACGATCTATTATAATTGTCGGGAGACGTATGAAGAGAAAGGCCCTCCGTACTACAATACGTATTGGGTATAATAAATATTATATACATATGTATAATATACGTCATACGTAGAAGTCTCATCGTGACTCAGACGATGCTAATATTCATCAGACGATCATGTATTGTCTATAAACAATACTCATAATTCGTACACTTCGTCCCATATAATACATATTACCTATACATCGACATGTTTTTTAATGTTAATTATAGATAGCCATCTGAAGTGATCCGGTGTTTGGATGAAAAAAATATAAACACAACACGGTATCGGTAATGAATTATGTTTTTTTTTTAACGCGTGCACATGCAGCTATTATAAAATTACGTGTTACAGGTTGGTTCGGCTCAGTATAGTATCTCAATTTATTCAATTCTAATATGACATTCACGAGTGTGTATTTTAAGAAAATTTCAGTTTCACTATAGCTGTTTGCCAATAAATATTATTTATAAAAAAAAATAATTGCATAACACAGTTATGTAGAAAATAATTTACAGTAATTTGTTAATAGATAAAAAATACTAGTAGGCTCATTGCTCATTTCTCGCAAACGAAACGTAAGGACGTATACCGTTGGCTGTAGTCAATTTGCACCAAAATTGACCAAATATATACAACATGTGTAATTTGCACCATCCTCTGGTAGTAAGAAATAGAAATTGTAATTTGCACCAAAATTAAAATCGATTATTTTTTCGATAGTATCTCAATAGTACCAACTTACAAGTTGTAAGTTTATATAAAATTGTATTAATATGAATATCAAAAAAGATGGCCAGTTAAAATAATTATATGTAAAATTAAAAAAAACAAATGTACACATTATAGATTTCAATAAAAGTGTCTACAATCCTAATATAACTTTAGTATAGTTTTTATTTATAAAATAGCTGAGCTTATACACATACTGTTGTAATTTTTTATAAAATCGTATTATTATGAATACAAAAAAAAATTAGCCAATTAAAGTAATTTACATATAATTAGTTATATAAACTTACAACAATATGTGTATACGCTCAGCTATTTTATAAATAAAAACTAAGCTAAATTTATATTAGGATATAGAAACTTGTAAGTTATAGTATTGAGATACTATTGATAAAATAATCGATTTTAATTTTGGTGCAAATTACAATTCCTATTTTGGACTACCTGAGGGTGGTGCAAATTACATACCCTTATTTTGGTGGAAATTACAAATACTACTTTCGACTATCTGCAGTGGTGCAAATTACATATCTTTAATTTGGTGCAAATTACAAATTCCCATACCGTTAAGACCCAAATTTAAACATAATTTGGCCCGAAAAATAACCTAAATGAGTCCAAAAAATAATACCTAATTAAGTCCGGAATAATTTTAAAAAAAAACTGTCCTTCCAATTTTACCTATTATTAAGACTATCAGAACAAACTATAATAGTTATTAGAGTGTCAAATGCTAAAAAATTAAATACATGTAATTTTCATTTTATTGCAAATCAATTTTATTATTCATTATTATTATTTTTATTATGTATTATTATTGTAGTCAAATGTCGCTCTACCAATTACCGGGGATCGAATATATACTACTGATTTATATTTGTATGATAATAGTCATTTCATCTACGTCCTACGCTGTAATTATTTCATATTATTATCGTTGAATATCATAATAAATTATGTGGATAAATAATAGAAAAATCCAATATAAACCAGCTGTTTCTTCGAGCTCAATTAGGCGTATTATCGGACGAAATTCAGCCATAAATATAATTCCCAAGTCAGGGACTGAAATAATGTTTAACTCCCAAACGGTAATTACGCCTATTCAACATTTCAACTTATTGATTTACACCATATTAATAATGCCAACATTTGTACGTAATTTTTAAGTAAAACCACCACTACGTCTGTGAGCATGTAAAATGCATACATATACATATCTACTAATATACTAACACAACTGCACAAGCACAATCATAATTATTAGTAGACGTGCCGACATGCAGTGTATCATAATATCATCAGCTGTACAGAATACTTCCTTGACCTGTTTATTATTCACCATACGATTGATTAGTAGTCAGTGACTTACCCTGTAGCGAACTATTAGGATATCATTCCGTTGTATATTGTGCCACTGCCCACTGGTCCTTACATTTTTCATATTTAATATATTGTATATTGTACACGCGGTGATTCATCAAATACGCCCATCCCCCTTTATCTTTTAATAACATATTCATTTAAATTCTGATTTTTTTGGAATTTTTAGGTATACTTGAATACCCGATTCGATACTGGCAGATTAAATACTTAGATTTTTTTTATACCATTTAAGGAGTAATGTAGAGCGATACAAACTTTTTTTTCTTCAAATAATTACCGTTATTTTTTCTCTGCAATTTGTTAAGAACATGACATTTCCTCAAAAATGTTAATGCATTTAAATTTAATTTGAATGAATAGTATTTGAGTTATTACTTACAAGTAAAAAAAAAACCAATACAAATGACGATAATGAGTTAGAAGTGGTGGGTGGCGAAGTTGTCGAACAGAGCGGGGGGAGGTAATTTAATAAATGTATTACCTGGCTAAAATTATTTTATTAACGTTTTTGGTTATGCTAGTATTAGCTGTAATAACTAATTTGGACTGCAATTATACTTATATTGTTTACAACCGTCTTTAGTTACCTACTAAAGAAGAGAAAATACGTGATCAATTTCAATATGAAACTATTTATGTATGTATAATATATATTATACATATATAGTATATAAGTATATAGTATTTAGTATATACGTATGTTTAGGTAGTACCTATATGGCTATACTTATGCCATATGGTTTAGTAATTATGATATTATTTCAAATTATCCATAACTGGCTGACTGGCTACTTCTTAACTAAACAATGTGGTTTTAATGTTTTGCGTCGTTCACATGTAGGTACATCGTAGTATCGTACAATATACTCTCCTAATCATGGCTGTAAAAGTAATAAAAACTATTGACCACAGTCAATTTTATCTATTATAGTTACTATACCATGTATATAGATTATACACTAATATTCAAATACAATCGATGTATAGTTATTAGTTTATGGTCCAAACCGATATTTCCTAACATAAACTGTTTCTTATATATAGGTGCTCTATTTAGGTGTACATAATAATATATAGGTACTCTTTTCTAGGACATGTTCATTAGACATCTTATTCGATAATACTTATTACCAATATATATGAACTTATTGCAAATACTGAAATACCTACAAGAATATAACGTGGAAAAAAGTTGAATTCGAAAGCTTTTAAAAAGGTCCCGAATTGTTTGATATACCACACACTCGCATGTTATATACTTGTATGTATAACAATAATATTATTTTTTAATGTCAAAGTTATGTCTCAGTATAATCCGTTTCGTGAGTTTCTATATTCATCTCAAATTCTCATAATGTATCGCATTAAAACATAGATATACCTATTACTAATGAGAAGTTGATGAGGAAGCAACATAATTTAAACGAGTAATTTCGTTATTATTATATTTTATAGGTTGTAGAAAATACCAGCAGAATAAATCGTGTTCTTCGGCGATGTAATTTTCGTGCTTCTCGAAACAGCCGTATTCGTTTACTACGCACTATTATAATGTTATTTTTTTCACATTTTTGTACCTACGCCGCACCTTTTTAAATGGTGTTATGATTTTTGTACACATGTGTCGGAACATTCTACACGAATATTTTATAAATCATAAATACAATGGTTTCACGTTTTTGATTATTTTTCTGGTTTTAATGAGCAGTTGTATGGAATATTTCTGCAGCGCCCTGTTTTCTGGGATCAGTTGAAATTATCCAAGTCAAATTAATAATTTTGTGTACTGTGTCATCATTACGAGTTTGCTTAGCAGTTGCTATGGTATTATATAACTATATTATAATAATATATTACTACCAAGCTTATATGCGACTGTAATAAATCGCCGTCGTATACGTCGTATTACACCTATATTTTGTTTAATTGTAGACTTTTTATACATTTTAGACAGTATTTAATATATTTTAATATTTACATTTTATTATAACATCATAATTCAAAGTTAGTCAAGTCTCACTAAAATTTAAGCCAACATATTATACTTTTTTTTCTTTAACTTCAAAATGTTCAAATTCTTTTCTTAAAAATAACATCTTGTTTTTATAATAAGTAGGTGTATTGTATATACCAAAAGAAATAAGTGTTAAAGTGTACGGTAGCACTAAAACGTTAGGTATGAGTATATGAGGACTGAGTATTATTTATGAGTACCAACAACGAATTAACCGAATTACTTTTTTATTTGTAGAAAAATAAATGTGAAACACCTGGGTATGTGAATACATTAAAATTTTTTTGGTAGATTTTTCTAATTTTGAGTTTTTGGACCTATAAGACACTTTAAAAGAGTATGACATTTGTAAATCACCAATCTATACAATTATGCAAATTTTAATGCATATTTATTTTACAACATATAATATTTTTGTTGTCACTTGACAGTTGATCGTACATCGAAAATACATTGTTTAAATAGGTAAAGTAAATATATAAATATTCGAAACCGTACTCTGGTAATTTACGAAATTCGTTTTATAACTTATGTATTTGTGGTCGTATTCAGAAGGATGGGTGGGGGATAACCAAGCCCATTCTCAGTTTTTTTTAGCATACCTACATATTCAACATCCAAAAAATAAGAATATATTTTTTTTCTGTCATATAACATCTCCACGTTATCTTCATCCCTTCCTATTAGGTACCTATAAAAAATCATGCTTGATACGTGGCTTGCGTATATAATTCATTCGTATACTCTGCACATTATAAGTAAATGTTGTATGCAGTATGCCTACTCCCATACATATATTTATACTTGTACAGGGTGATTCTCTGAACATTGAAACTCATAATCATAGGCAACATTCATTAAAATTATTTTTCCTACTCAAAGATTTTTTAACGCTATACATTTTTGATTAAAAAAAATTAATTAAGTACTCACAGTTGTAATTTTTTCAGTTTTTTAATTTTTCTTTTAAAGACAATCAATATTTTTTATGAAAATATAAACGTAAATAAAAATATTGAACTTACAGTTTTTTTATTTATAAGAATTAAGAATATACATTTTAATTGTTTATAAGATATTATGTGAAATAGGAAACACTCTAATCTTTAAATAGGTACCTATAATACCTACTTGTAAATAGAAAAAGCCATGCACCTACCTACGCATAATTTAACTTCGATAGGTATTTGTTTTTTATGTACTAACATTTTCATAAAAGTATTTTGCTTATGCATGCGGAAATAAGGTTTCGTGATGAGTTATCGTAAAAAAATGATCAACCTAAAAAATCATAATTTTGTATAAAAAAAAAATAATTTCACGATTAAACCTCTAGTGTTATACATTTAGGTAAGTACTTCAAACTCTGGAAAATCCTTTTTTTCACACTTATCGAGTTATTGACGAGTGTTTACTGTTAAAGAATCACTCTGTATAATATGTGTGCGAGTGTATCACACGAATTCTGAGCACAGGCGTATTGTGTTACGCGCTATGCCGAATGACGCGACACATTCCGCCGCCGCCGTGTTCTTACTGCAGCGATCGCAGTTACGACGATATATAGTGGACGATAACGACTGGCGTACCCAACAACAGTTCGTACTTAGGCAGTTAGGCACACATAATTATTGCAGAATACGATATTCTGTATCTGGACGGGTACGTTATAGACATCGTCGAGAGTCGCCGCGCCACTTTTAGCCGGTCGTACCTATTTTGTTATTATTCAATGCGTCGTGTGTGTGTATAATATTCCGGTGGGAGCGTGTCATTCGGAAAAAAATAGGTAGGTACTGTTTTTATTTCGTAAGAAGACGATAATATAATCATGGGTGGAACTATATACTACCTGTGCCACCTGATACCATATTATATGAAATAAATATACATTAATTTATTTGTTACAAACATTTTGGTGATTTGCTCGATTCTAATAACTAAAATTAAAAATTAAAAATATTAAAGGAATATAAAATATATACCAATTTTATTAAAGTATTTTCGATTATAAATATAAGGGAATGATGTGAAAATAAAATAAATCACTGAAAGCGCTAGATCTATCGCATTTCTTACCGAATCCTCCCCTAGGACCTCACCCCATTTAACTTATATAGATCAGCTATGGATATCTAGATAAAGCTCACGCTGCTCCAAATATACCGAAATAATTTTGACAAATAAGCGCGTCTGCACCTTTTTTACATTATGTACATGCGTGAATACGTTTATTGATTTTTCATTGACATTTTAATAACATTAATAGTACGTATACAATATAATATTATTATATTATAATACGGGTGTTGTGCGGTGCAACTATACAATACATCTATACGGAACCCATTATACGCACGCATGTGCGGTGCATCGGGCATCAGCAGTTTACGTGGCGTAAAAAGAGGAAGAAAAAATAATGCTATCGTTCCGACGAGTTCGTTGATCTGCCGGTGAGCAAGAAGAAGAAGTCGGAAAAAAGTCGCCACCGTTATTATTATTGCCAATATATAGAATATAATAATATACTGTTCACAAGCGACTATTGTCGTCGTTTTCTCGCGCGCAAAGTACACCTATAATATCGAATATATATATAATATGAACGTAGATACTCCGTGTCGGCAAGTGGCAACGGGAGGTTATGTAGAAGTACGATCACCGTCTCGATCATCCGCCGCCCGTACGTCCGTTTGTATCGCGTATACATATATAAAAATATATATATATTATAAAAATATATATATTATAAATAATATAAATAATATAAATAGCGAATGTGTGTTAGTACGTTCTGGGCCAGCGGAACTGCAACAGTATCAAGATGAAGCCGACGCACCAGGAAAACACCTGCGAAACGAAATAAAATACGTTATACTATAATAATTATTGTTATTATGTATTATAATTTATATAATATCATATAGGTATATATATATTATATATGGTGTCGACAGTTTGACCGCGTTACGATAATATAATAATGTGTGCGTAACGGCTGCGTGGATGGTTTATGTATAAGTATTTAACCTGGTATTGGTATGTATACGAGAGTCGCCCTGAAAGTAATGTTACATTTAAAAAAAAAATCCTTAAGTGCATATATCTTCTTGAAACGTACAGAGATTAAACTACAAGCATATTATAGTTATTTTTGTACATAACCACCGTTAAAACCGATGAAATTTTTAGGCGTGGTACCAACTTTTGTTTTCTGCAGTGTCGAAAAACTCTTTTTGCCATTTTTCAACAGCCTGTTTCATCTCTCCACTGTCAGAAAAATGTTTACCACATAAAGTGATAATCACAGAGTGAAAAATCCAAGCTGTAAGAGGTAGAGTGACGGTATTCAATCCGAATGTGACGAGGTCCTTAGAAAGGCACTCGTCGTTAGGCCGGACATTGCCATTGTCATGAAGGAGGCTAACACCGCGGTTGTACTCAGAATAACCCCTTTGGGGGAATTTTTTTTCCGCAGTTTATTTTAAGGTGTCACAGTATTCCGTTGATTTTACTCTTGATAATCGGTAGAAAATGATTAAATACCATAATAAAAGAGATATTCTGAATGATGAAAGAGACAGTTGAAAAGTGGCTAAAATAAAGAAGTATAATGTGAGTTCTTTGACATTACAACTGGTGCTAATCCTAAAAAAATGCATCAATTAGAACGGTGATAATATGAAAAATATTTATATACCTATTACCTACCTGTACAATCACTGTAAACTTCAAGAAGATATATGGCGTATGCACATTTCGATTTAAAAAAAAAAAAGTTTGTAAATATTGTAGTCTTACTTTTTGGATGACCATCATATACCTATATGGCTATGTAAATAGGCGTATGGTGCAGCTATAGAAAGCATTGGCCTTGGATAAGGAGCTAAAATGTTATTATAAATGTACACGTACCCCGCCTTGCCAATCTTGGATTTTCAAACAACAAAGCTAAATCATTAATTTTGTTCTAGCCTATCGATTATATCCTGTAAATTTTTTTCATCATATAGGTAAAATTTTTAGTTTGTAAATATTTTAAGTTAGAAACTTATGAAAAATAAACTAATTGCCTATGGTGTTTGTACAAGGTCTGTTCAAAAAGTACTTTGATTTTATTTTTAATAAATACAAAAATTATGTTACACATTATTGAAGATATCTCCTTTAAAAACTGAGTTCCTACCTCAACTCCAGCCAACTCGCCAACGATAAATCTACGATTCGCACTACGATTCGCACTACGATAAACGCACTTTTTCTGGATTCCGATGTTCATCCAGAATGTGGATAATTTTCAATTGACTTCCGACCATATTTACAACGCATGGGCACAACTACAGCCAACCTAACAAAACTATTAATTTGAAACAACCTATAGGCGGCTTAAATCTAAATTAGTAAGGGATATTATTTTATTTTTTTTTGGGGGGGGGGGCTAAGACCCCTAGCTTACTCTTAGTTTTGCCACTGTTAAAACGATTAAAGCAATCCAAAGTCTTCGAACGACTTTAATCATCATTCCCAAAATCGATTTGATAATTGTATACGTTTCCGTTGCATTTTTGCCTGCTTTCAAACCAAACTTGATGCTGATCGTTAATTTCAGGCATGTACAAATTGACAAATGAAGCAAACTAACTTGATTTAACCATGTCTAATATTTAACTGAGATAGTTTAAAGCAATATCATGTCTGAATAAGCTGTAATAACAATTGTCCCAGTACTTTTTAAATAGACCTCGTATGTATCAAATCATACAGAAATAGTTGTTACAACGTATAATACCCATAACCAATGATGATTATAATGATGTATACGATGTTTGACCACTTATTTTTATGTCTTCAATCTTGAAAATCAAGTTTAACGACTAAATAATAACCATTTCCCATTATAATTTCTGATTTGAATGCATTAAATGCATTTTGGATCAATTATTCTTTTTAAATATCATAATAAATTTAATTAATCCATTTATACAAAATAATCTATTGGCATTTCCATTACAATAACCTTTTTTTATTTATTCACCAAGACATCTCTGGGGAATCAAACTTCTTCGCGGGTCATAATAATTTTCCATCACAAGGACATAATTACATTACAATAAGAAAACTGCTCCACACAGCATTTGGGAAATGATAATATTTTGTGAATATTTTGGAGTGTTTGAATAACAAATATTTGACTAATAATATTGTATAAATATTTTATTCTCATAAAATAATAAAATATTGCACAAAAATGTTGACTCAATATTTTTATAATGTTTCCATGAAAATGTTTTTTAAAAAAATATGATTAAAATGTTTTGTTAATGTTTTTTACAAAATATTTTTCAAAAGTGAACTTCTTGGCCAAAAAATATAAATAAAATATTTCCTTATTATTTACGCAACTTTTTCAAATATTTTGACAACTATATTGTTTTCCTAAAAATATTTATACCATAGTTAGGAAATATTAAAATGCTGTGTGGGAGTACGTCTGTGGACCTATCGTGAATCTTCTATTAGTGATATAATAATATATACTTACGGATACGAACAGTCTCGGGCCCAGTGCCAATATACCATACGCTAAACGCATTTCCGCCGGAGGATTGTCAATTTCCCACAGAAAGAACGATATCTGATAAGTAGGTAGTACACAGTACACACATATCGCATCATTGCATATAAATAATAAATATATAAACTATAGTCTATAAGTATAGTAGGTATAGTATAAGTAATATATATATAGTTACCTAACTACTAATGCCAGGGAAAATATTACGGATTTCGTTAAATTTTTGATTTTTAATATAGCTCGATTATACCACTTAATTTAATTAAAATGACTTCTAATATTTAAAATGTGTTTTAATGCACGATATCATTTTACTTAACATAATTAGTTAAAATATCGACTACAATAAGTCTAATATTATAATACCCATTATATACCTAATTTACAATACTTCAATTAACTAAAAAATGTATAGCAGATCGCGAGTTATCCACTATCCTGTATAGCGGGACGTGGATTATATTATATAATATAATGGGCATATAAAAACGCAGATTATTTCATATCTGATGACCAGAACTCGGAAAATTCCTATAATAAAATAAAATGTAGGTTAAGTTAACCTACTGGTTGCCGTTGTTTTCAACACATGATGTATTTATGTGACATTACAGTTTAGACAAATAAATGTGAATATAAAAATATTGTTACCTATAGATGGCCCGCAAAAATCAAATTTTGAATTTAGTGTTTGCCGCTATAAAAATGTCGAGAATCAAGTTTAGCCTACGCAGTAAAACACAATACATCTTTGTCATTTATAATTTTGGTGTCCGTGAATGATAACAATTTAAATAAAAAATTATATAATAGGTTACACAAATTGTTTCTTTATTGTTTCAATTATTTAGGTTCCTAGGATGAATATTTTCGCACATGTACGTTATCAGTTATCATTGTTAAAAGCGTATTGAACCCATATACCTAGTTATTACTCTTACTCCAACCCAATTGTTTCAAATAACAGATTTAATTTCTCACCCGAGTCGTTTTAATCTTCTCGATGACAAAATGAAAAATGTTGCGAACATCTTTACGGACTATACAATAAATCATATAATATAATATAGTTTTAATCTCTTGTTATTACGTATATCAGTATATTATTATGTTTCGTATGTAATGTGCTCTACAATATTATTTAGATTTGCTAGACGATTAGGTTGTTGATCGACAATTTCCAAAACTACTATCACTTCCATTAAACATCTGAAAAAGTCTACGTAAATATCTTACGAGTAGGATAATAATATTTCAATGGATTTTTAAAATATAGAGTTATTCATCGGTGTCAAACACTCATCAACAGCCCACATTGCCAACCTATATTTTCACAGTTACAACAGCTATATTAGTATATTACTCGAGTTTTTGCATGACGTGATGAATGATTTGAGATCTCAGTTCTTAGAATGAAGTGTAGGTATAACCTACAATACGATAATAATGAATAATGAATATTGATGAAAGTGGCAAGTAATTGTTATTTTGCATGCCTCTCGTAGCTGTCAGGTTAAAATATACATTCCACTGATTCCAGTAAGTACCATTAAAATGGGTGTTTAGATTTATTTTGTATAATATTATAATATATTTTTATATAACCATTCAGCATTCTTTGCTCGAGGTTTAGTTTCAGAAAACGGTACTTAGGTATAATGCTTTATAGTTTATACGCTATTATGATAATAATAGGCACTATTGTAAATAATATTCTTATAGTATAAAATATATATAATTATGACATATTATTATAGTGAAAACCTCGAGTTTTAGTTTTTAATTTTTGGTAACATTTTGAATTGATTGTTAATTGTATTTTTTCAAGGAGTGCAGTTGTTATTGTTTTCAAAATTGCCACCACAAAAACGTTTTATTTGAAATGAATCCGATGACATTGTGTTTTCATAAAATAATGTATGGTTATGCAGTACAAAAATGGCAGTTAAAGGTTGTCGTAAGACCGCAACATTTGTCACTCGTATTCGGTCACGACATATTGGTAACTTATATAGATATAGATCATTTTCAAGGCTTAGTCTACTTGATAACTATCCTGATTGCCTTACTTATTATTACACGGATTATGACACGAACGAGTAAGAATAGCAGACCTGATGAGACGTGATAAAAATACATAATTACTTCGTCTTCTAGATGTATGTCCGCGCTCGGGTTTATGTCCAACAAGATCGTCACGAGTTTGTTTGCCTGTATGAAATAAAAATTAAAAACAAATTTCTAGTCAATAACGATATTCTATATAATATTATATACTATGTAGTATTATTTTAATAAAATAATATCAATATCTAAAGTTCTAAACTATACCTGGGGTGATATAATATAAATTTGTTGTGGGTGACCAGAAAATAGTCGGGAAAATCGGAACAAATTTGAAAACGCGACACGCATCATTAGTAAAATATTAGTCACGCATTGAACATAATATTTATTTTATAAAATATTTTTATTATATTAATATAATAACGCCGTGGCCGTCGGAAGTTCAGTTAAAAAATCACTCGAAGTATATATATTTTTTTTAATTTAGTAATTTAATACTGAACAATATAATATAGCGTTATCGTTAAAACGGCATAACACCGATTGAATTAAAATTTATATTTTATACCCAAAAAGCAAGTATACTATATCAGATTACCTATAATATACCTACGTCCACAAGAAAACGCGTAAAATGAAATGTTGTTTCGGTGTCCCGTGAAATCAAAAAATAATATGTGCGATATCGGAGCCTTTTGGTATAAAACGCCCACGATACATAATAAAACGGTTAAACGCGATTACGAGTGGCTATTGTGTTTGCCGCAAACTATGCCACGGTTAGGTATACCTTAATATTATATACGTGCACGTGCGGCGACAACGGTACACTGCGAAAGAAAGGCGAAACCGCTTTTTCGATCGTGCGCGATATGCGATATAATTACCGATTAAAAAAGAGAGTGTAATGATATTTTACGTGCAATGTGGAAAAAAAATAATAATAATGATTTTCATTAAACTCGCTTATAACATTTACGTGCGTAGCCCGTGTATAGAAATAAGGTATACCTACATATTATTATTATTATACCATGCTGCACACGCGCGGTTGCAGGGGAGGAGAAAGACGCAAACGTCCTATTGTATGCTGTATACCTGTATACACGGAATAATAATAATAATAATAATATTTTACACCTACTCGAATAAAGCGCACGCTAAGTGGTGCAAGTCTATATATAGTATATAATGTATACGACCTGTGTATAGTACCTACATATTATACTAAACTCAATGAGTTTGCTTCAAGTAGGTAATGTTGTGCCTACTGGAATATATTATAACAATATTATAATAACAAATAATGATAATAATATATAAGTACCTATAATCATACGGAAATTATTAATTCAGAATTTCGTAATTCGGCAATTTATTGGAAACCTACGTTGTCGTCAGCTGACGTGTATATTTACTATATTTAAAACCGCGCTATCATAATATTATTATTAGTAATACTGTCGATTCCGGTCTTACTCACTTCCTCTGCAACGTCGCCGGAAACCTTGCACAACGCGAACAGCCTCAGAAATCGTTGAGATACATCCAACAGGTCCGCCGCCGGACCGGAACGTTCCGCTGACAGGAGCGCTCGGTGGACTTCAAACACCGTAGCCGCCGCAGTCGTCCCGATTTCCATCAGTATTTGCGCGCCCAACGCTTCCGGCCACCGGTTGTCTTTGCCACGCGGTCGTTCAACGCTTTTCTCTGCGCTATGATCGCCGACAGTTCTATATGTGATGATGAAGGTTTAGCCAGGTATATAATACACCGATTAGTTGGCACGATTACGCCGATGGTTTGTGTACAATATTATACTCGATATTATAATACATCAAATATTAATAACAATGATAAGTCAACAAATATAATGTATACCCAATCAATTATTCAGAAAACATATAATTATGTAGGTGTACAAAATAATGTTAATATTTCACCTTGCAGGTGTTATTTAATAAGATTTCCCAATGTCCACTTATGCCGATGAGGGTTATTTTAAATAAATAAAACATTTTTAATGAAATGTATTATGTTTGTTGAGTAATACAATGTTACTTATAGTCATATAAAGCATACAATAAACAAATATGATATCGACAATCGAATAATATAATAAGTATGATATCGACAATCGTATCGTATTACTCGCGAGCTCGTAATAATGGAATACAACAACAATATACTACAAACTAGTCATATTTATAAACCAAGTTAATGTGATAAAGTAAGCTCCAAATACATGATCATCAATTTTAGTGATATAGAAACTATGTCCTCCTTATATAATTATATTTTGAATTATTATACATCATATTTTTCGTATTATTATTATTACTATTATTTTCGTGTTCAAAATTTAAATAAGTAAATTGATTTAGGCCTATAATTCACGTTAACAAAAAAAGTAAAAAAGAAGCTTTGGAATAGCGAGACATCAGGTAAAAAGTATAAGGTTATATTATATTCTTCTGTTTAGGAAACAATTTTTAATATAAGTCTTATTTAATAAATTGTAGAAAAATTTCTAGAGTGTATTGTCGTCGACCACGCGCGTCATACCCATATATTATCGTGTTCGCGTATAATATTATATTAAGCGCACCGTATAATGGGAATACTCGTATGCACATTGCACATCATTTATAATTATATAGAAGATTCGCGTAATATATATTATAATAATGTTATACGCGCGTACAGGTATTTAGGTATACGCGACGGATAAATAATTACGCATTAATATTCCGTGGGTATATTATAGGTAGGTACCTACATAAAACTTAATGTATACCTACTGTGTATTATATTATTACTATTTTTACTATATTTATTTTGAATATTAATCGATCGTGTCGATATGTGCGCTGAAGTCTTTCCACCGCGCTCCGGGGCGTTTGTAAAATATTACATACCTACCGCGACCGATTAAAAAAATTTCCCATAAGAATACGCGATCGAATGTATGTATATAGGTACACAATATACATATAGGTATATGTTTACCTATATGTACGTATAAAGGCTCGTAGCTAATGGCATCGCCATTATATTATTATACTTTTCGTCATCATACTATGTATTATAATACGAGTATATTATATTATACATAGGTATTATTACTATAGTTTATTACTGTTGCTGCTACAGCAGTATGTCCTAATTTTTCAAACGAGTAAGCACTCGCGTAGGTAGTTATGGATTAATCACGATTTGTGGTCAACAAAACCGTATTTACGGTGCATATAGGTAGGTATTTGGTGCACAGGTATTATTCTGCATACCCATAATAATGTATAACACAGCTATGTATCATGTTGAGTGTAAACACGCGACGTCTCCAACTCTCCACCCCGTGCTAATTAATTTCCTAACGTATAGACGAGTTACGCGTCGTACAAGTGTCAACTATACGAGTTTAATAAGGTGTGAACATATTACTACGTATACATCGGTACTAATTATTATACGGGACGACTAACGGTAAAAGATACCGGTTTCAAAAAAGAAGGGTTGTAATACTATTGTACAAAAATCGCATTCAGAACAAAATATGTGCTAATTATATTTTGTATTTGTAGTTAGTATATGGGATTACCTGTAAGTATATTTGATTTTATCGTCAACTTGTGGAGCATATAATATGATAGTATGTCCATAACGTATACAAAAAATTAGATTTAAACTAAAAATAACAAACCCCATGTATATGTATACCATATTATTTAAAAAAATTCATATTTTATCTTAGCTAAGGGACCTACTTAATTTATTTGAAGTCCCTATTGTATGAGATGATTTTTATGAAATAAAACATTGCATTCAGACTTTTCCCGGGGATACACTCTGACAATTGTGAAGAAACGTCCTTCGATTCAAACATTGGTTGGTGTCCGCTAATCGATATGAAAATATGTATACAATAACTACCGATAACTGCAATATAATAATATATGATATATTATTTTAATCATATTGTATTTTTATCTAAGTCAATTTTATCTTGGTATAATATACCACACTTAATACTGATAAAACCGTTTTGGATTCGGAAATGCGTAGGTACATTGCGACACAACAATAAATCACACCCAAGTCATGCAGTATATTATTTGGTGTTGGGTATGTATATATACATTGTTTATTTAATATGAATGCATAGTATTAATTATAATCAATGGTAATACATACTTGCTGTAGTGATACATCCATCCACCACCAATTTGTTAAGGTTGTGATGGCATTTTTTAAATTCGGTACACATCCGGCAAAAATTAATTTCCGAAAGAAGTGGAATAAAATACAAACAAATCTGTTTGAACACACGCATATAAAGTATGAACTGCTTGTATTAGGTATATAATATGTACTATGTATACCTGGTTGTGACTGATACAGATATAGGTTTACAATATATTTATATATGCAATTTACAGAGTGATTTACCAAACATGCTAACCACCATTTTCCCTTTAATTATGAATTTATTCAAATTATTAAAATTTTAATTTAATTTAAAATGTTTAAATATACTTAAAGACCATATTTTCAAATTCTTAAGATTTTTTTACTACTTAAGGAGAGTCCTGTGGTGATATAAATACAAACATCGGTTTTTAAAATGAGAGCCCTCCGTCCCTCCTAATTTAGTATAAATTATTTACCGGATAACTTTTCTAAACATTTTGTCGTATCAAGTGTTTTTTGAGTTATTTAACTTTGTGTATTGAGGATAATAGGTCCAGGATAATGGGTTTGGAAGATATGGTGGCAATGCTAATTAAAATTGTATAGTAATTTATATTATTCTGTCAATATTTATAATTTATAAAAAATGTCTAAGTATAATTAATTTATCTATCTATATCTATGCTATTATATAAAGAGAAGTCGTTAGTTACCGTTGTCGAAAGTAATCTCTGGAACTACTGAACCGATTTTTAAAATTCATTCACCAATAGAAAGACACGTTCTTTGTGTGTGTCATAGGCTAATTTAAAAAAGGAATTGATCACCCCGGTATTGAGGCAGGTTTTAGAAAGTCATATTTTAGAATGCCGAGTTTTAGAATACTAAGTTTTAGAAACACTATGTTTTAGAAAATAAAACTTTTAGAATACCAAGTTTTAGAAACACTGTTTTAGAATTAATAAATTCATCTAAATTATAATTAGAATCATCGACTATTTATTTACATATTTTACATATTTAATTTTTTTTTTTTTTACTGTTTACCCGTACTTATATAAAATATTTTCTAATAATTCTTTCATAAAAAAAAAATTAATATAATAATTGTTAATACTTCAGATTATTAGCAATAGCTCTCATAAATTCATTTAAATTATAATTAGAATCATCGACTATTTATTTACATATTTTACATATTTAATTATTTTTTTTTTTTTACTTAAACAGTAAAATATTTTCTAATAATTCTTTCATAAAAAAAAAAATAAATATAATAATTGTTAATACTTCAGATTATTAGCAATAGCTCTCATAAATTCATTTAAATTATAATTAGGATCATTAACTATTCGTTTACATATTTGTAATAAGTTATTATTCCGCGTTTGATTGTACTTTTTTCTTTTGAATACTTGATTTGAAATCAATGATTCGATTGTTGCTTCAGTTTCATGTTGTAATATGTCGTATTCGACTATATATGAAATAATCATATATTATATCAATATAGAACCATAATTCTACGATAATTATTAAACGATAATATCTTACGATAATAGTGGGCAATACTTATCAATAAAATAGAAACTTGATAACGATTATCGAGTAACAAAGCATTATATTTATAAATATTATGTATTTTGATATTTCCCGTTAAAACTCTGTATTAATTTCTTTTATTTTCTAAAACACTATTTAATATTTTTCTAAAACACAGATTTTCTAAAAGTTTCATATTCTAAAATATAGATTTTCTAAATCTTGTCATTCTAAAACTCAGCATTCTAAAACTTAATTTTCGAAAACATGCACCCAAATCGATCACCCCCGGTAGGTGCTAAACAGGGATTTTGAGATTTACGGTAGAAATTTTTGTTTAATAATGGTTGCTGTGGGTTATAGGAGTTGAGAATAATATTTATTTATTATTATTTTTTTTAATTTGAATATTAATGGAGCGTCTCAATCTCATTCGTTTCAATCAATCGAAGTTACGATCAGACGAGTACATCCACTTGCGTAACGCTATTATTCTCTCAGCCCATTCTTCTTTTTATATACACAAAAATGAATGTTTGTGTGTAGATTAAACCTCTGGGTAGAAAATAGGTTGATTTAAAAAGGGTTAAATCAGATTTTAGTACGGTTGGGTTAGGATTTTATATTAAATGATTATATTAATCCGCCGTAAGTGGAATTAAGTAAAAACGATAAACTTGGTATAAATTTGGTCTTTGATACTCTAGAGTTAGATCATATACTTACGTACAAACAGCACGGGGTCCGCGATCTACCGCAGGTAGATTACCTACCTGATAATATACTACTGTGAATCAGAATTTTTATTCCGGGCAACGGAAAAGTTAAGATAAGTTTTGAACACCATGCACCGAATATTGAATAACGAATTGAACAAATTTTGAGTCATAAAGAGTTGGTACATTTAACGGGAAATGAAGTGCACTGGATCAGCTAGTTATATATATAATAATATATATTTAAAGATTACTAGATCCGATATCACATACATTTTATACTATTGTAGACCATTTTTATGGACTTTTATCCTTAATATAAGCATTTTAATAACTAAAAATCTATTCGTTTGAATACTTATTGATTTTGATACATCAAGATTTTCAGAAAAAATATCCGCCGAATAATTTACAGTAAAAAATTGTGATCTCATTTGAAAAACAGAAGATTATATTACTGCAGGAAACTTCTTAAGTAGTACAAACAATTTAAGAATTTAAAAATATGGTCTTAAAGTATAATCATTATTAAATAAAAACAATGGTGGTGAGCATGCTTTAGGTGAATCAATCTGTATAATACATAACTGTACAAGTATTAAATAGTAGGTACTAAGTAGTTGACGATATTTCATCCATGAAGTCTTTAATACTTTGTTCACGATATATATATATATATATATAATATATAAATCGATTTAGAATGTGCAATGGCATAAAATATAATATAAATATATGTACTTAAAAATCTAATCGCTGTTTTCGGTTTAATGTTTTTAAATTAATTCAAATATTTTAAACGAAAGCCGAGGGTGTTTCGAATGTGTCGATAAAATCAAACGAACGTGTACCAACACACATTCGAAGAAATTATGTGTTACCTACATATTATATGTATATAAATTTTCTAGAAAAAAATTATTAATTTAAGCACTAAAACCAAATCGAATATCTTTTCTACGACTCTCGGAAAATGTATGGTGTATTTTTTTATTACAGTGTGCTATTAAAATTTAATTTGAATAACTTTGCATCAGAATACCCGCGCTAGAATAATTTACAATTTATTCACTGGTTTATTTTAATGAAATTATATTTGTTCGACGATACAGTGTAATAGAATTATCAAAAACGCCTCCTTTGGCCCTGGCCACCAACCATAATATTATTTTTATGATCCTACCTGGAGTATGTTTTCCGGGTTTATGGAAAGGCCATCGCGATACAGCAGACGTAACCAGTTGCTGCTAAACAGACACATAGACGTCACCGCCCAGTAAAACCAATCAGACAACGTTCGGCCTGCAACGTCGTATAGTATATTGTTTTTGATGACGACCGGAAGAGGTGTTTGGATTATAAGTCTTACAGTCACCGGAAGTGTGGCAATGAATTACAATATGTCGTATCGTACACTCCAATATCGTTATCAATATCTGCACGTAATGCGGTACAATTCGGAACGCGATTTCCGGAATCGACGATTCGGAAGTGGCCCAGTCTCTGTACATCAACACGCACGCCACCAATGCAAACGACCCGTTCAACGTGTAGCGTTTCAACTGAAAACGGAAACCTAATAATGTAAGGTATTACGTTTCCGAATTTCCCCCCATGTGACTGCGTTAAATGACACAGCTAAAATGTCAGCAGATACTTAGGGTACCAAATCTCCGCATGGTTACGGCAGTCTCGTTAAATAATATAGCCGTATTTATGCATTTACTTTGTTAAAAATTGCCTATAACGAACCCCTTAACAAAATCTTAGTCTTTCTCAAAAAAAGTCGTTATCCAAGACGTTTATTAAGTACCAGTTGACAACGGTGCAATCGTAACAATATTTTAATAGTCAAATAGCATCTACCTTAACTTGTATTGAGTTTCGACGAGCCACTGGAATTAAAAAACCATTCGTACACAACGACTGCATCATAGCGTGCCTGCTGTATATGCAACTTTGTACGCGTTCGTGTATACAGAATTGTGTACGCACGAGTCATGAGGCGTACACCAAAGAATAGTATTATTGTATTATCCTAATTTGTTTTTGTTTGATACAACGACGTTTTTGCGTATTAGAATTTATTTATTATTCATGGTATGCATGTAGATACGAAAACATATTATTGTTATTGATTAAAATTTAAAACTAACCTCATTCTCGTGTATGCATTACTAAGTCTAAAAAATAATAATTTCATAAATCAATATTTTCAATCAACTTCACGTCACTTTTATAAAATCTCGATTTTAATTTTTCAAAGAATTAATAATGATTAGTGGCATATCCAATAATATACAATATACTATCGTTGTGGAATATACCTAATTGTCTATGAACTATGATCGCGGGGACGCATAAGTGATTTATAAAGTGTAAAATAAATGAAAAGTATAGAATAATGCTTGTTGGTTCATTCGTCAAATTTATCGGCAGTTGGACGATCATAAATTGGATATTGTTCTTCGATAACTGTCATGTACGATTGAATGATGATCACTAGGTATCCTCCCACTGCCATTACACTCTGTAAAAATATGAATATATTAACATAATATTATGACGCCCCAGTTCAAAACTGTACAAGATAGTCTATATCGTATAAACCTGAAAACGTATTTGAATTCGTACCTACTACAGTTTACTTGAAATCAACTTTTCCACTTTTTTGAATTTTAAAATTTTGAACTAAAAAATTATTTAAAAAATGAAAAAAATAGACGTTGTTAGGAATTCAAATATTTTTTCAGAAATTTTATCGTGTAAATAGGTAAGTTAATACCTACTCAAAAGATTGGTATTTTTAGAATAAAAAAATAGGCACTTATGACTTATTGCATATTTGTGTAATGTGTTGTCAAAATGTGTGCTCCTCTATTTCTTTTACACTACAGCCACAATGTCACACACTCTAATGATCACTTATTACGTACACAGTTACATGACACGCACTAAGAAAATTGCAAATATTCAATACTTTAAAAACGATTGGTATCGAAACAATAATAGAACCTTTTGGCTTTTACTATTCGTGTTTGAATCGACGACGCCGAAGGCGGAGGGAACTAACTCCCATTGCTTCCCAGAAACAATAAAATCTTTACTCATCTGAGTATTAATAATTACTATAATTATTAATATTGTTGTGACATTTTCTTATGTTTGTTGTTGGTTGTGAATAAAATTTAACGGTTTTTTCTTAGAATGAAAAAAAAACTCACTGATAAGAAATATTCGTCGTCCAAATAGCTCAAGCCGTATAAAGAAAATCTTATTTTCTTATTATCAATCCTTTCCAAGAAACCTTTTATCTGAAATAAATACTTAACATAATATTGCCAATAATAATATTAATTATAATATTATTAATGCGTCTTAGCTGATATTCATTACTATTTACTATCGATAAAAATATAAAAACATAATAAAATAGGAGCAATAACAATATAATATTATACTTGTGCCGTCATTGTATAACCGTAATGTATTTCTTACTGTTCAATAAATCAAACAATATAATATAAAGAGGATGTAACACTGGTATTTATTGTCTCCGTCTTACAAGTGCGTAACTTACAAATTTACGCTCAGCAGATCATGTTGAGCTTCGTTAGTTTAAAATAGAGTAAAATACTAAAATGTAAATCGATCTATAATCATAGGCGCAAATAGGGGAGGGGGGGCTTAGAGGGTATTAGCACTCCGAATTTTAAAATTAGCACCCTCTAATAATTTATGTGTTTATTGTATCAAAACTTTTCCTAACAACAAAATAAAAACCAAAAACAGTTTATTATCAGACATGAGGCCATGAGGGTATCAGAGTATAATGAATGAAACGATGAACTCGACAATTGTTATTTTATCGAATTCAAATATATTTAGAATATTAAATCATTATTTTCCAATGTCCCTACTAAACCCGATCTTTGTGGTCGGTTAAATTATTATCAGTTATCACGTTCAGCAGCGACACATCTAGTTCGGACAAAAACCTAATTACGATATACGAATAACTTGTCAGTTTGTGTTCACTTATGAATTCCAAGTTTCCGAAAGTTCGTGTGATCGTGTATGCCGTATGGTACTATGGTATTATATAGTATAATATCCTATACAGGATATAACAGATAGAACTGACTTTTAGAATAACTTTTGTTCAAATCAATATTTTAAATGTTTTTTTATATACAATTTATAGTCACTTATTGATAGCTACACATATATTATGCAAAATATTATTTTTATTTTTTAACATTGAAAAAAAAAATTGAAAATTTGATTTCAATTTTTTTGGATATATTCAAATAGCCAATTTCTGAATCTGATTATAAAAACAATTTTGATAGTAAAAACATTTATCAAGTCAAGTAGTTTATTTTTTAGAATTTTTGAAATATCAACAATTTTTTTGATTATATAAATTTGGAACGTATACGTAGTTATTACAATAACTTTTTTCTAAACATTTTTTGTGGGGAATTTGCTGACACGAGTATATCAATTCTTAAATTATTTACTAATCATATAATTTTAACAATTTCTGTCATACCTACGTTAATGTAGCGTAATTTTTTTTTTCGTCAAGTCTTTCTGTTACACCTTGTATACTAATATTTATTTGTCATATTTTTTAAATAAAAAAGTTGTTTTCAATTTTTAATAAATTAAAATTGACTATAATTATATTAATTTTTATAAAATGGACCTTATAGCCAATAGGTACACAATAAGTATTCAATGTTAAATTTTCATAAAACATTTTTGCTCAAAAAAGTTATAAATGCCAGATGCCTCATAGTTATAATTTAATTTAAATGCCCAAAAAATGCAGAGCTTAAGCACTCCCAGTTTTTTATTGAAATTGTGCCTGTGCCTATAATGAAGTTTAATGGTAAGGAGTAAGAACTTAATCTATGTTTGTATGTTGGTTTTTACGATGGTTCAATTGTTTAACAAGTTTTGCGTATATAAAATGGCGCAATATTTAAAATACTTATGAAGTCATAACTCACTTAAAAACTGAATTACTGAAACCTACATACTAACAGAGATCATTTTCTGGCCATTCAGTTATATAAAAGGTCTATTCACTCTAATTATTATACAAACGAAGCTAAACGTGAACTGCTGTGGCTTTGCTATGTATGACGCGTAGATACAACCACTGCGTGTGTTATCCTAATATCCTAAAGACGACGTTTATAAATTTTAAACAAATCAAACAGTGTGTTTGTCTGGTTTCTCTGTAAGATGTAGTACGTGTATTAGTTTTAAATGCAAAATCGCACATACGATTTCAGTTAATAATCAGTTATATAATATATATTTTTAGGTTTTAAGGGCAGTAGTCTGTTAAATAAACCAAATTCTGTTTTAGTTATTACTGAGAACTGATAACGTCGTCCACACGTTGCGTATACCTACACAAGGGTACGATTAAGTACCACGTTAATGGTTATCCATATAGAAATTCGCTAGACTAAATCGGTGTGAAAAATAATGCACCGGTTTAGTCTAGCGAATTTCTAGCATAATATAATTATACTTCTCTATACACGGGTCCTACCTATATTTAGTGCCTAAACTGTGAGGCTTACACGAACTTTTAAATACTTTATGGATAAAACAATTTATACTACAAATATGAATTCTAAATTAAAATTGTGACCCTTCTTTGAGCTTGATGAAAATACAGAATAGGTATTACACATTTTAATGATTATTATTTTCTACAACATTTTCCAAAATCATACTTCAAAAACGGTAAATACGGTAATTAGTAAATAGGTACTAATAATTAGAAAAATAGTTATCGATGTATATACGTTTACGTTCCTGCATATAATAATTGCATTGATTATGAAAACAAGTTACGTAGAGCTTAGTAGTGTAGGTACTGTACTATAAAGTATAAATTAATAACAATATTATATTCTGTGATAATAATAACGTGGTGTACATTATTGCAGTGTACACCCTGTTCAAAATAAGAAGCACATAGGCGGCCACGGGCATAACCGGTTTCGTTAAGTAAATCTATGTGCTTCTTATTTTGATTAGGGTATAGTATCTTGGCGGCCACGCTCCACTTTATTTACCTATCTAAGCTCTTAATGTTATCAAACGTGGTTTATAAATAGTTGATTATTCGTTCAATGTTCGATATCCATACGTCGAAATATGTACCTAAAATCTAATAAGTTTTCATTTGACACGTAAAAAAAGTAAAAAAAAATCGGTATCAAACTGTAAAGAAAAGTTTGAATGCTTTCATAATGAATAATGACTGAATAAAAAAAACCAAAATCAAATTTACGTCAGAAAATGTTTGATAAAACAAACAATCTAATAAACATTAAAATCAAGTTTAAATAATCATTCCGTATATTATATAAATGTAAAATTAACGAATAACGAAAAAAATCATTAAGCAAACTGCAGCCTTAATATTATCATAGTGAGTAACACATATTAGTACCTATTATGCACGTACTGGCACACGTCATGTAATTTATTAATTATTATCATATTAGGTACTCATTTATTTTTTGTTTTGAATTCACAATAGTTGTTAGGTACCTTATACTTGTTACTTGTTAGTTGTTATGTATTGTATAGGTAGTAGATTGTTGGTATAGTAATAATATAACTATAAATATAATTAAGAAGCTGTAGCAGTAGCTTAATCAAGCTATAAAAATTTGTTTCCGTATAAGACCTGCGTAACTACGCTGTATGTTTGTAACAATATCAAACGATTTTCTGGACTATTCATAAAATAATCATTTTGTTATTTGTATTATGCATGATATGTTTAAGTATGTTTTGTCTGAGCCTTTTCGTGTCTTTTATATATTCAATTTTGTTGTACTTACCTATAATAATTTATGTTTATACGTTATACCCATAATTTGGCTCAATACTATAAAAATAATATGTAATGATAATCATTACGACATGTATGATGAATGTATTCTTAATAATCAATAAGTTGTAATATTCATGGTCAATTTTAAAACTTTAACGTAGGATGAACTAGTTTTATTTAATATTTCTTATATCCGTTTCGCATAATTTCCATTAAGAAAGTAATTTTATGTAAAACATAATATGCATATTGATTGTCTACTTAAATGGTTTAGTAACAAGATATTATAATATTTTTTTAGGTTAATCTCACTATAGATATTAAAATTAAATTAAGCCAGATACTTTTATACTTTTAAAATACATAAAAGCAATATTATTTCTTTTATAGATAAATTATAGTTTATTTTAATTATACCGCAACTAATAATAATGTTAATACTCAACTCCGTTTTTTTCGTCGTCTGTCAAATGTTTGTGAAATGCAGCATTGAGAATAGTTTTTGTCCGTCTGGCCTAATGTATACAACAGTGAATATAATATGAAACAAAACACACACCGTTCACGAAGTCCACATAAAATAGGTATGTGTTTTAAGTATAGGTGTGGATAATTAAAATTATACAATATAAAAAAAAGTATAGGTACTTACTTCGTTGGACGCAATTGAAGCGGCTTTGCACACGATATATACCCTTATCATGTAGTGGAGCGGCCATATGACCATGGATAATTGTGGTGTGATTTTAAAATTTGAATATGCCATGATAATTCCCAAAACGAATAAATGAGGCAGCATGCTTAGTACGCAAGTGATGATGCTCAAAAGGATCAGCACCTTGTGCAGATATATACAACACGTCATAAGAACGAAATAGTATAAAATATAATACACAACAAGTCGTATATTGAAAATGTCGGTACACACCTGTTGAAAATAATACATAATATAAATCATATTATATTATTATTACTGCATCAATTGTTCAGTTTTTTATGCAGCGATACCGTCAATACCTGATAAACGCCGTTTGTGTGATCGAGGATGGAACAGAGGTCAGTGTGTGCTTGGTTTAACTTCCGGATGTGCGTTACCATATTCGTCGGTAGCGTCAACCGGTCTGGCATTGTGAATAAGCCCGGGGGGCGTATCGTCACTGAAATTCTCTCCAAAATTGACACAAATTGCAGGAGTCTAAAATATTGGTCTACCTATTCAACACGATTTTATACTCACCATGATTTTTTCGGATTCGAAGTCTATCCAGAGATACGTTGAGACACTTATAGCATTTTGCCAATACTGAACACATACACCAGAATTGGACACACAGCGAAATCGCCGCTAGTTTGTGAATAACATTGTCCTAAATAAAAACATCAAAAATCAACAGTTAAAAGTGTAGAAAAGGAAAATTGAAAACTTCAGTGTACCTATGCGTATTGCACTATATCGTTATATTTGTCAATGCGCATTTTTATACAAGATTGATAATTGATAAATAATATTATATGTATAAGTAAGTAGGTTCTTGGAGAAATAAATTAGTACAAAATGTAGGTCAAAAAAATTATAGTTTTAATTTTAGTGAGTTTATAGTTATATAGGCTATAGGCTATACCAGTGTTTCACAACCTTTTTTATAATATGGTGACCTACTATTAGACCATTCTTCTGCCAGGTGACCGAAAAAAATGTCTGTACACTTATATACTATACCTACTATCTATATAAGTATAGTTGTAACTTATATTGTTATTTTTTATTCAACAATAGCCAAGAGATTCTAGTTCTATAAACTATTCAGAATAAGATCAAACCAAATTTACCTAGCAAAACTGGTTTTGACCATGTCTGCCTGGTATGTTCTTAATCTGAATACAGAGTTGTTATAATAATGTTATAATTATAATATATAAATAATATAGTATTAAAATACTAGCTAAATTACCCGGCGTTTCCCGGAAAAAAAAAGCACCTCCCCGGGTCGGACCTCTAATTTACCCTTTTTTATGAAGCCTATCTTCTTCTCAGAGGTCTAATCTATATCTGTACTAAATTTCATCAATATCGGTCCAGCCGTTTAGGAATACACAAAGAACACACACACAAACATTTATTTTTATATATATATAAATGTTCATTGTGATCTATCAACAAAAAAATTATTATCCCTAAGTTGGGTCACGATCCACATCAGGTTGGGAAATACTGGCTAGTAATCGTAGGTACTCACGATCAAGATGTACAGTTTCCAAGCAAAGGTCAGTCTTATCCTATTGAAACTTGTCGTAACCGATACGATCGACAGAACTGTGTTCATTATGATCATCATGCCGGATTCAATGTTAGTGTTGCGTGCTATCATGTTAATGGTGTTCTCGTCCCCTAAAAATCAGTCATATACGATCCTGGTTTTAACTGACGAATAACGATGTATTACATTTACACATTACACTGCAGTATATTTAGGTTTTTAAACTTAATCAACGTATTGGTTTTAACATGCATAACCTAACAAACCTATAATCGAGCCATGGCACTTGAAAAAAACATTGAAGAGCTTGAAAACAGTTCTTAGTCCTTTTAAATGGAACGGCATCAATATGTGTATTATGATCATAATCGTTTGATTCAACCACAGAGATATTATGAACATAGGTCCCACTACAATCTGTATACGATCGTGAATTGTTATCTAAAATTAAACTTTAATTAACTTATAAGTTACACAAAAACTTAAGTTTTCGGAGAAATTGATTTGAAAGTTCTTGAATTCAAAAATTAAATTATTTTTATATGTGACATCGTTACCACTAAGGGAAACTGTGTCAGCTACTCAGCTATACTACTGTTTGAAGTCAATAATAAATTAATAAATAAGGTTGCTAATGTCTAATTTTAAGATTATTATAATATAATAGACTATATTATTCTATCTGATTTATTTACATTACTCAAAGTTCTATTTCCTTGGTACTTGATTGCATTTCTTAATGCCTGAGTAGTGCTTCCGGAAACTATTAGTAGTATGATATAACTCAACGAAAAAATTAATCCAGGTATACACCACAAACTCTTGTTTTTCTAAATAAAATTACATAGTTAAATAAATCTTGTTAGTTTTTGTAGTAGGTATATAAATACTCATTAAAGTAATGACTATGAGTAATGACCAACTACACTCGAAAATATTATTTCTGTATATTTTAATAATTTATTGTAATGAAATTATAATATAAAATAGATTTAAATATTATGAAATACCATTTCGCTGTCATTCTTTGGTATACGGATGGGCATCCATCCGAACAATATTGAATAGTAATAGGGAACAGAAAAACTCTTAAACACAATGGATAAATTGACTTTCATGTTTGCCGTACAAAACTGAAATGAATTATTATTTTTAGTAATATTATTTGATAAAGTACCTATATACAGCAACTACGATTGTGATTTAGGTATATATATAATATGAGTATACAGTCACTATCCATAATATTGTGATTGGCTGTTTTTGTTTTCGCTAATATTAATCCATAAAGACCTAACAATAGTTATTACTTATTAATACGAAAAATGAATTTTTTGGATAATAAACTTTTGACTTTTATAATGTTTGTGTGTACAACTGATAATTGTACAATAGTATTGTTAGTAAAAAAATATTTTTGACCTTGATAAAGTGCTACCAATATTATGATGTGTATACGGCTTTCTGATAATCATGAATCATGACTTGCTAGTAAATGTTATCAAATACCTATGTATTAACTGTATTATTTTTTTATTATTGTGTGCACAGTATTGTAGCCTAATCGTTGGACTTTAATAGGTCAAAAGAAAACATAACCTAAACATTTTCAGGTTTTCTTATTATCTAGTTATTAGTAGAGGCCGGAATTATTTGGAATTGGCACTTTTAGAATATGGAAAATATACTACGCCAATTAAAAAAATTGCTTTTAAGCAATTGTAATTCAATTATTTGTCAAATAACAATAATAGTAATATCAATTCCACATTAAATTAATATCGATATCATATTAATATATTATATTCTAATTGAAAAGTTTAAGTCATGTTTAAGAGGAGCTTAATATACAGGAGCATAATAGAGATACTCGGACACCAGATGTAGGCGGTAACGCAGAACAATGTGTCTGTATATTCTTATACGTGCCATAACACTGATATGTTATGTTGGAAATTTGAATACACACGATAAATAGTATTTTGACATTTTTTATGGAATCGATAGTCTAAAAAATTAATTTAGTTCGATTTATTTGTAATGACTTATGATAATATACGCAGTTACGTAGTATACATGTAGTAAGTGCGTCCTGAGGTTAAAACTGTAATTACGCGCTCATTATAATATATGACTTTATACTTAATTATAAAGCATTATAATAATATAGTATATAGTAGTTTAGTATAGTAGTATAGTATATATACCTAGCTAGTTCATAAAATATATTATTTTTCTAAACAGTCATGTTCTGGATACGTCTCAAAGATCAAAATAACTTAATCCAAATAGACTCAATGTATATACGGTCGTCTATGTTGATAACTTACTAATTTAACGTAGGTCGTACTGGTCGTAGGTCATTATAACAAACATTTGATATTATATATTTACTTCGGCGTGGTATAAACTATAAACCACAGCATTTGTGCTGTATAATGTATATCATGTATCTTACCTTAACTCGGTCCTTCGCGTGACCGTGACAGTAGTATTCATTATCTGTATTTATTTATTGTTCGATTAATCTATTCTGTATTTCTGTGGTAAGAATGTAAGATTCTCGGATTGTATATTATGTATAATATCACAGAATATATTAATATCAATAATATAATAATAATAATTAATTATATTATATTATGTCACATGTGTCAATATGCATCGTGCGTATTGTCTAAATAGCAAGTATTAAAATATGTACAATGTACCACGGACTAATAAGATAATAATATAAAGGACTTGTATATTTTTATTGAAACGTTATACCACATTACCACCATGGCACGATACCGCAGGGTGCAAAAATTAAGTGAGGAGGGAGGGGGCTCATTACTTGACGTAAGTACTAAAACCACAGAAAAGAGAAAAAAACAATATATGATTATCGACGACATCTAGGTAATTCCGTTGATTACAGAATATAAAATGTTCATAAATTATTATTATTTTATATAATTTTAGAGTTTAGACCAGTATTTTATATTTTTGTCAAAGCCGCCTAATGGCTGTTAAAAATGTGTGTAGTTTATATTATGTTACGGAGTAACAGGGTTAATTCACTGGTATTATTTGATTTGTCACGGGCAACGAGGTCCGTTCAGGACCAGCTAGTAGTAATGTAGTATAATATAATAATATAGCAATATTGTATATTTATTATTTAAAAAAGACAAATACCGGTTTTATACACACCTGATGGTGGTACACTGGAGTACTGTACCATGGTGAAAAATTAAGGTTCCATTCATACATTATTATATAATATATGCTATATACCCTAAGTGGTTTAATGACAGCCTTTTTTTGTAAAGCTTAATCTCAAATAATTTTTTAGTTGACAATCGCAAGAAAAAAAATAACGCGATTCTTAAAAGAATTCTTTAATTTGTGTTGAATACAGTTTTTAATATTATAAACTATACTATAATATACTATTGAATTGTATAACTATACAGGTAGTGGGTAGTGGGTACCTATGGTATACACTATACAAACGAGAAGTTAATAAAATTACAATTATTGTCGTATATTAGAATAATATAATGTAACATATTATTATATTAATATCTAACCACCATTTGTCCATAGTCTATTAGTGCTTGTGGTTCAACATGCACCTGTGCAAGTCATGACAGGGATATCAAGTATATCACTGTATATGTTTAAACAATATTACGATAATGATGACCTTGACTTGTATATAATAGCAACGTAATTATAAGACATATTGTATATTGAATGACAATGGATGTATAATAATATAATAAGTATTCGTGTTGTGGCCGTGGATATACGCTATTATTTAAATTAAACCGATTTGCTGGAATTTTGTTTAACTGTAGTTGTACTGCAACACGATCACCAAATACGAAATTACACTGATCACTGCCTGGAAACAGACCATTTTATTTTGAAAACAAACTAATTGTAAAATGGCCCTTTTATTGTATTTAGCCAACTGCAAAATTATATCATTTTGAATTTTGATTTAAATGTATTGTTTTGTCCATAATTTGCCTTACCGACGATAAAAGCGTCTTGTCCACCGTCACCATACCACAGACGTCAAATTTCACTTTGCTATGTCTCAGACGCCTGGACAATCGTTTCATCTGAAACACGCCTATTATATTAGATAATAATATATTTTTGTACACTGTCCTAGCTGAGAAAAGGGCCTATAAGTCGATTAAGCTGACAGGTGTGTTGTACCTTGTACGGTTTTGGGGGGATAAAACAATAATTATGCGATAACAAAAAACATAATGAACAATTTGGTTGAAGAATATTCGCCACGTGAGCATTTACAGAGATTGGTATGCATTCGATAAATTTAAAATATGTATATTTTATAATTTATATATTATGTATAATCGTATTACGTACCTCCCAACAGTCACCGTTCACGTCTAACGTTTCTCTCGCGATCTGAGCCAAGTCGTGTAGACGGTCATCCTGCAGTGCAGTATAGGACATAGATAGTATAGGTACACATTATTATAAAATCTCTTTATACGGATTATTATTACTTATTTTAATTTTATACTTAGGTATTGGTTCGTGGTGTAGGCTAAAACACACACACTAAATGATATACGTGACACACGTCATACTCAACCCCAAATGATAAAATATAATTGCATGTATTTAGAACCAGGGCAACTATATAGTCGGTTGGGCAAACTTTTCGAGATGGTAGAATTATTTAAATATTAACTTAATTTATTTAGTTGTAGGGAACTTGAACCAGTTACACCTTGTTTGTTTAGAACCTTTAAGAAGTTGAAAATAGTTTCTAAAGTATATACCAGTTTAATATAATAATATATACATATTAACTTGTGGCTATTACCTACTAAGTACTAATAATTATAACATGTGTAGAAAAATATTTCTTACATATTATTACGTAACACGCCAACGACGTATCAAAATATTATTATCGGTTATGGAACCTATTTTCTTTGGTATTCCAATAAACTCAATTTTAAAATAATAAAACAATCACTTTGGATTTATTTGAAAATAACTGTTTTTTTAACGCTTAGTTTAACTAATGCCTGTCTGTTACACAGAAAATCAAATTAAAAAATAGAGTTTCTGACTTCTGTGTCTCATTTAACGACAGTTTAATATATTTTATGAGCTGCAATTATTTATGTACAGTAATAAATAACATCATAAAGGATACTAATTTGAAATTTCCACCAAACGATAAAATATAATATTATTGTGTGCGTATGTAAGGTTAAGGACCCACGCCGTGAAAAGACACTCAGCCGCGGTACATATTATATTATATAATAATAGATATTTAACTGTACTTATACACAATCTATATAGTGTCTACACTATCTTTATACTATATAGTACATAGACAAATAGGCAATATACAATATGAGCGGAACATGCGTATACCAAAGTATACCTGGTCGACGACCGAAGACGCGGCGAAACACACTAGAGCAATTCTACCGGCACAGTTCACCACCCACGAAAGGTGCATGATGGCCAAGAGAAGTGGTGCCCCCCGAGTCCTATACGCCGAAATCGTGTCGAACAGACCACATATCGTGTTGAACATGTAACACGACGTATTTATCAGGACGCGTTCCTCGCAGACGCTGCAGACCAGTGTCGCACCATGCATCAGTTTCCCGTACGCCACTTCCACCCTGTAGACTTCGTCTGCCAAAAGACCAAAAATAACAATGTTTAAATATAATGTTACCACTGGTTAATATAGGTAATAGGTTCGGGATATTGAAGCGGAGGCTCGTACATAGTCGGACTTAGGACATTCGGATTTGATTTTTGAATATGGGACAACCTGTATAATAATTATATAATTATTATGTTTTTAATATTTCTGTACACTCTGAAGTAGAATATTTTTTTTTTAAATACCAATACAATATTTTATTGTCTATTGAGTATTGAACGAATAGTTTTTATTTTTATTAAAAAAACATTTGAAGATAAGATGCTGATTGCTGGAGCTGTGTCACTTACTTTGGAAAAAATTATATTTTATTTAGTATTAACTAATAACATAATATGTCATACGACCCCCGATTGATGGTTTGACTTTTAGGGCCTCAATTGCAAAATGTCAAGAGGTGCCCAAACATATCATGTACCCTCTGCATGGCTACCCCCTGCGCACACCCATGGCTGTACTGCAGTCTTATTATACTGTTCTATCGATGTATATAATATCATTGATTATAAATACTGGTACAGTGAAACCTCGATAACTCGAACGTCTATAAGTCGAATTTTCGAAGGAATATTTTCGCCCCTGCATTTCAATATGTACACACAATTTTTTCTAAACTTGAATTTTCAACAACTCGAATTTTTTTTTTACCCCCAACCGATTCGAGGTTTTACTGTATTTATAATCGATGATAATATGTATATTACCTATAGTGTATACTTACACCTGTGATAATAATTATTTCTCGCCGTGATCGTTTCCCTGCCTTGACTTTTTGTCGCCGTCGTGGTCGGTATCCCGGACGAAACCGTCATCTGCTGCAAGACGTTATTCAGCCTTAAAAATCCGTCTTCGAGAGTCCAACAAAACCACGCAAACTGAAGGTCTACAGTCAGTATTCCCAATTTGCAAAAATCCTAAATCGCCGAGAATAAATGTAGTAGGTATTAGGTACAATCATTAAACATATTGTTTTTCTGGTCGGATTTTCAACCAACTTGAAAGAGTAGGTTGTACGCGGAACCAGCTTTCTTTTGAATACCCGGAAAGTTGTACGAAAAGCACGCCGGCACTATGTTTCCGACGACTAATACAAATACGATTACGACTCTCCACGTATCTGCAAACATATTATAGAAAATTATCATAGGCTCCATTTATTTTCAAATTACTCGTGGATTTCATATCCGTTTATACTTGTTGACGTTTCCAGTGGCGGCCGCGCCGTAGTTACTTCTATTTTTCTACCAATCAGCGGAAACAAACAACTAAGTAAGCATATAGCATTATATGTCCAAAAATCAAAATGTAATATTTTTTCGAAAGCCATGTCTTGTTTAGTTTTCTGAAACCATTATTTGAACTTAAATATAAAGCGTGGTCAGGATACGGATACGGATAATATACAGCTGTTTATATATTATATTATAATAAGTGTTATACTGTTATCAAACCCATGGCTTAAGCTTGTATAGAATTATTATTATACATTTATACATCTATTCAACATTATTAGGTACGCATATAGAATAGCGTTCGGAAAATTATTCTGCTATAGTGGACCTTTTTGAAGATTTTTTTGAAAATTTTAAATTTTTAGAGCACATACAAACAAAAAATAATGAGCGATGGGTTACAATAGGCTTGCCTACCACCACTTCATCAACACGTCATTTACATAGTTCTTTACGAAATTTTTATATTAGGTTGCATCTTGAAGGCATTAACAAATTTAACACTATCAAGTTGTTAGTAATATCACTATTATAGATACCTACCTATATACAATAGTAATTAACGATGATGTTAAGGAATTATTAATAGTTAATAATTCATAAGCTAATTATACTTAAGCAACTAATTAGTAATTACCAATAATCAATAGACAAAAATCATGTAAAAAACTACCTTAACTATTGTAAAAAATACCTTTTATATACTATATTTAAAACCAAAAATTAGAAAAGAAAAGAAACACATCACCCTAAATCCGGTATCGACTATATAGGTACAATGTAGGTATCTAAAACTAGTTACGTATTTACGTGCTATATTATTAGTTTTCACCTCAGTATCTTCCATCATCCAAGGTTTCATTACGTAATCTATATGGTTGCCAACGATGGTCAAACACCATAATAATGAAATTGTGCACCCTATGACCTGTGCACAAAACAAATAATTAATTATATTGTACCAATATTAATATATTATAAATTTAATTAATTACTTATTTTCAAATTAAGTTTGGATTTTAATTTATTACCTTATGCGTTTTTGGAATGATTGTCATCCATGTACCGAAAAATAACGATACGTAATAAATAAATGTATAAACATGGTTTCCGATGAACACGTCGTTCATTTTAAACTCAATTCTATAAAATGCTAGATTTATATATAAATTGGTTTCAAAAATAATATTGACACAAAAAAATGTTTGCTACAATATACTTGTGTGCGTGTAACCTAAAATAACAAGAAAAAATAATATTTTTTGTGGAATTTATAATAAATGTTTATTGTATTGTGACGTACTTGAGAACGGAATTATATTTAGGACGTAAACGTTTTAATGAAAAGCTTTATAAATATATCCAAACAATTAGATAATAAAAGTTAAAAAATAATGTCCTATGATTATAATATTTCTATCTTCTATCTATATTTTATATATCATAAAATGTGTAATTCAATACAATTAAATGTTTTTATTTTATTATGGTGGTCAAATTAATTGATTTACCTACGGATGTTTTCTAAACGAATTATAAATCCCAATGTGCGTGAAATTGCGAAATACATTATTATTTTGATAAAATATGTACATAAACTATATAATACTATTAAATATATACTAGGTAGGTACATAATTTAATTTTTAATATTAATTTTTGCCGATACATCACACTATTACAAAAATTTAAATCACTTAAATTTTAGGTTTATAAATTAAATCAAGTACCTAACTCGAGTGGATCATTTCTATTTCAAATTTTTGTTTAAGGAAATAACTTTATTGAATTGTACGTTTTAAATTTGTTATAATATTTTGATTGCAGATCGAGATCTACAGATTGGTCATCGGCCGGCTAATGTTGTCAAGGACAAAAAATTGAACTTTGTCACATGGGAACCGTACTTTTGTGTTCTACTGCAAGACGAACAGACATTAACTGCATATAGAAGCGAGGAATTATCCGTAAATACTTTTTTTATTTTATTTTACTACAATTCAAAAATTATGTTCAATCTCTTACTAACAATTTAAATTAAATTATGCATATATTAAATATGATATTTTATCCAATATACATTTTTAATAAATTTCCTATTTTATTTCTTAGATATTCCCCGGGACTGCGCTAAGGACAATAACGCACGCTTTTAAGGTTGGTGCTTATGGAAATAATAGAATGTATCTATAGTTTTCTTTTTAAGGTACCTAGTCCGAGATAAATAGACAATATTTTTTACAAAATATACAGATAAATCAATAATTAATAACTATAGGCTAGAGTTTTTATGCATTAGAAATTGGTATGTTTTTTTCAACGTCCTTTTAAATATTTAGATGATACCTAATGTTGGTTAGTAGAATTGTCTAATATTGATACAAATTATCTTTTTTTTAATTTTGCATATTTTCGAAAATGTTAAGTTTAATGCATGAAGCATATTATTCAGGGGCGATACTAGGATTTATTTTCGAACTACTAAATTTGACGACTATACAATATTATAATAATTATAATAATTTTAAAAAATATTACAAGGAACTTTAATAGTATATTCATTTTTTAAGCCTATTTCATATTATTGTATATTAAATATTTTAACTGTAAACAAAAATAGGTAAGATTAGATGCCACATCACATCATATTATGCTCCTAATGATTTCGCCCACATATATAAAGTTATTTTATTCAATTTATTTTTAAATTAAGTATAATATGTTTGAGTATTGATTCCCTTTCACTTAATGATAGTTTTGAAATTATTGATATATTAACTGTATATTTGATTATATTTTTATTTGATATTTTAATATCTTAAAAAAAAAATGAAACGCATATTTTACTATTTTATATTGCATATAAATTATAATCCTATTTACAACTTAAAAATAACATAGTATTATACTATGAATTATTGCATAAAAAATGAAATCGCATTCTCATAATTTATAGTAAACACGAAATTTCTGACTACCTACCTATATAATTTTTGTTTTTGTCTGTGTGGAAGTATTTGCTTTTATCGTAGCTATTTACAATGCTTGTGCTTTTATTAATTATTTTTTTATTTTTTAAATTAATTTACGCTTATATAATAACGATTTTACATTTAACATACCTAGATATTGGATATGTTATATTTGTATATTTAATATATATCATGTATATGCATATTACATATTAGTATATTGCTTGATATAGTATATTATGTTATAAACGATTACATCGAAGTTATAAAAAATATAACACAACCAATCACAGTATAATACAAATAAACACAAGTTTGATTATATGACATTTGCCCGTGATTCAACAATAGAAATATATTTTATATTGCCTCCATATTAGTTATACAAGCAGTTACGTAAGCCCGTAAAATTAGAAAAATGTATCAATATTTTCAACTTAATTGTACATACTATTATACTGTCGTCTGTCGTATAGGTACCTATAAGTACTTTTATATATCGAAAAGTGAATAGGTGTGATAACTTGAATATCAAAAACTGTTCATTACAGATATACACGGTTTGAAATATTAGACGAGAAACTATATTAGACTTGTCTATATTATAATATGTTTTTTTTTTACAAACATTGATTGTGTACACATATTGCGTCACGAAATTACCAAAATCTTTTGATAGGTAACACTTATTTTGATTCGGTCCCTGATTGTAGTTTGTTATCAAATATCATCAGTCTTATGTACCACCGACCCGAGAACTATATTTTATCTACAATCACCAGTCCATGGCAGCTTATATAGGTACTTAGAACGGGAAGAGATCGCAGAAGTGTTGCGGTCGTGGTAAGCCAGCCATGGACAGGACGACACCGGACGAGTCATGTGTTAGTTGTTTTTTTTTTCGTGTCATTCGAAATAATAAGTCGCGCTTTGTGATATGTATATATATTTGATTTTAATCTTTCATGTTTAGTGTTTTTATAGGCCCAAGTTTAACTAGGTTGTGTTAAAACTTAAAATATATATTATGCAAACCATTAAACAGAAAGAGACTTGACATTACATATATTTAATCATCAATATTATGTCGCCTCCTTCGCCTCGTACCGAGACACCATCGTTCAAGATGGGCTGCATCAAATTGTGGTATACTGGTATGACTGGTATCAAAATACATTGATTATGAATTAAGACTGAGAGCATTTTTTATCGAATAACTTAAATCTGGGTGGTCCCGGTCACTTATTATAGAAGTGATAGTTAACTGTGATCGGTAAACAATAGTGGTAATATGCCTTTTTTATGACGAATAACCACTACATGAGCGGGATTGGCATTAACATTACTTCCCCTCAAGTAGTAATAAGTATAACTCCATCAGATTTTTTTTATGTCGTTTAAAATCATTTGTTTGAATTACACGACCAATACATAATTAAGTTATCTATTATGTAGGGAACTAATTTAAATCGCAGGTACCTACTTGATTACTAAACCTTCCATTTCTTGGTGCCAAATTACTTTCAGACTATAGAGCAATATTTGTTCATCTACTGAGTAGTGATTGCTGACAAACATGTTTGTTGTTTTGATTAATATTAGTAGGTAACATTTTTTCCAATAATTATGATTTATTATCTATTTAAATATTTTCCATTCAGTTGTCTCTACAATTCAATCAGATTGTTGAAAATAACAACAAAAAAATTTAAATTTTTCAATATTGTTTTCATTGTATGTACTTACGATTATAGATAACACTTTATTGTTTCTAAATAATCCTGAAGTTAAAATAGTAAAATAACATATCATGGGCGAAAACAATTATTGTAAATATTGGTTTGTTATTCTTAGAGCATAAAAGATAAAACAATGGCGAATTCGTGAAACTGAAGTTCTAAAAAAAAACCATAAAAATAATTTGTATAATAAAATATAATAATAGTTAGGGAGGCTGTTATCGCGAATTCACGATTTGTAATAAATATTATAGATAATTTATTTCGTGGTAGTTTGTTCCCTTTCCGACGCATATTGTCCGATCTACCCGTGTGTATTTTTATAATGTATAATAAAATGTCGTAAAAACAATACAATATAATCATATAGTATAATAATATTATAATAGGATGTTTAACTATAATATAATGGCAAATGTGATACTAGGTACCATCTAAATTATTCAATATTACAATATTTTGTTATCATTTGAACATTTGAACGGTCATATTATTGTAATACAACATAATGTACAAGAATCCGAGATTGTAATTTTACGAATTCATCAATCATCCGACGATCAAGGGTCATCGAGATCAATATAATATTATAGTTCAATTTTATCACACAAATATTAATTTTCAGCGCTATTTAAACGTTTAAGTTA
The DNA here is from genome assembly GCF_005508785.2 of Acyrthosiphon pisum. Classification (NCBI taxonomy): domain Eukaryota; kingdom Metazoa; phylum Arthropoda; class Insecta; order Hemiptera; family Aphididae; genus Acyrthosiphon; species Acyrthosiphon pisum. The sequence continues at coordinate 61,982,106 of NC_042495.1, forward strand.
CTGCGGTTATTGATCAGTTGATATAAAACTACCGTCCTGTTGTGAACTATTTGATAAAACCAACAAAACAACCGTATAATTGTCTTGAAGTATTTGTTTTCAGGTAAGTCTAGTTTATATTTTATTCTATTAGTCTAATATTATTTTTCATGTAATTTATCTAACAATTTTTTTTTCAAATTACTAGTTCTTAAAAAAATTTAATTTAATTTGTTAAGTAGGTAGTAAATTAAAACAGTTTTACTAAGTACTTTCTGACACTGCAATGCGTTGCTATTTCTAGGTTTTTTATGATTATTCTAGTAGTATATTTTCAGGTAGGCAATCTACCTACGGAAGATCGCGGACCCCGCGTGGTGTTTACGTAAGTGTATAATTTACTCTAAAATATTAAAAAATTGGTCCACCGAAACCATGGATCGAACTCGATACATTCTGTACTAAAATACTCAGGCTTATCGCTTATTAAAACCAATAGCAACCATTTATAAACAAAAATTTATAATAAAATCAGAATCCCTGTTTGCAAACTTCTCCGGGTTGGACCTCTTATTTGCCTTTTTTTCGAGTAGCCTATCTTCTTCATAAAGATCTAATCTATCTCAGTACAAAATTTAATTGCAATCGGATGAACGGTTTAGAAACACATAAAGGACACAGACTGTCATTCACAAAAATTGTTCGTCTTTTATATATAGTAAGATAGATAGATAGATTATATAATAAAAACTAATATTAAAACAATTGAATAAAAGTAAATAAATATTAATTTTTTTATAAACAATTTTATTGTATTAAAGTTTATTAGTATTAATATAGTGTCATTAAATTATTTCTGCAATAGCTTTGTACTAAATTTGTTTATAAAATGAATACTATTACGAAGAATTATACTTCTTCAAAACTTATCTATGATGGAATCATTGAAATCTATCTGAACTAATAACAAAATCGTCTTGAAAAATATGTTGTTGAATTTCAAACGATTACTAAGGTTTCTGTTTTCAATTTTAATACAATACAAGCTGAGATCCAAAAACTTAAAGGGATAAATAATACCATTGATTATACTATTATAGTCATGATAATACATAGGTTAGGTTGTATCATAAATCATAATACATAACACATTATATTATATACAGTGGTCGAAGTGGCTCAAAATAAGTAGAGGGATGCCCTTGATTTATATAGTTCTCATCATATATTATGACTTAAACAGTCATAAACCTTTGGGGGCTAGTTCCACTCCTGTGGGTACACCTTTTTTTATACTACAATTTATTTATATATATATATATACTATAGTATACATTTTTGTTTTTTAGTTTGCTGTCTTGTTCCTATCTTAGTAGGTACCTACCTACCTAAAATTAAATATATTTTGAATTTATAACATATTTAAATATTACATTTATCATGTTAAATGTATAATATACATAATTTATGCTTAAAACGTTTTTCTACATTTTTGTACAGTAACTTATAAATACTATCAGTACCTACCTATGTCTTATACCAATGTACAGAAAATATCAAAAAACAAAAATATTTAAAAGCTTTTTTGGAATATAAATTGTATTTATTATATTTATTAACTTTTGTAAAATTAATCAAGAAAGTTGTAACTTTGAACTATAGGTACTCACTTATCTTATAATCATCATAAAATTGTAAGGATTTACGTTTAATTTTTTAGATCTAGAATTCACAATTTAAACGAGCAAAGAAATAGGTACTCGTTTCTTATCAGAAAAGTATTAATATTTATAATATTAATAAATATCATTGTTCAAAACTAATTAAAAAAATCATCGTAAAAATAAAAATGTTATGAAAAATACTAGTAAAATCGATAGTATTTCTAAATAATTATTAAAAGGAATTTTTTATAAAATATATTTATTTTTTTTTTTTTTTGTGTCTGTCATCACCGTTTGTGGCAGTAAAACAATTTCCTTCAACAGTATCTTGTTCGATGGGAAAGTGAATCTGGTTGGTGTATTGGGGGGGTCAAATTTTAAAATTCTTAATATACAAAATTGGGATTGTACAATACATGCAATATTCATGGGCTATTTATATTAGCATTTTCTATATAAACGATAAATTTTTCAAAACATGTTGATTTGTTTTGAACTGTTTAGGAGCAGTTTCAGTTTCAAATTTTTTTAGTTTTATTTTCGTTGAATATCAATAAAATTTTATTTGTTAGCTAAAAAAGCTTGAAAATTTAATACAAGGCTCCTAATATATTGTTATAATGACCTTAGAATAATATTAAAAATCCATGCTCACATTTTTTTTTTTATAAGTAAGTATTCAAAGTTCCAATCTTGACAAAATACGTAAAAATTACAAAAATGTGCAAATTATTTTGAGTTAGATATAAATCTAAGATTTGAAAGAAAATATGATACAATATTATTTATAAGTTTTTCTACCTTTATAAAAAAAAAAATCTCTACAAGCAAATCAAATTAAATTTTTATGACCGTTTGAAGTTCATTAAATCAATACTTGTACAAAATTGGAAATTCACTCAATCTCTCATGTAGTGATTTTGTTATTTTGTTGTACTTCAAAAACGAATAACTGTAGATGCATGAAAATTTCACGAAATGTTCATATTTTAATTTTCTATAAACCATACAATTTTGAAAATATTTTGACTCTTTTTGAGCTGTAAATTCTCAGTTTTTATTTTTTTTTAGTTTTTCTTTCTATAATTGTCAATAAAATTTAATTTGTTTGGTAAAGAAACATAAACATTTATTACAAGGCTCCTGATTTATTGTTACAATAGTAGTGGAAAATTATTAAAAATACATAGGCACAATATTTATTTATAAGCATTTAAAGTTAGAATTTTGATAAAATTTGTCAAATTTAAAATTTAGTATTTATTTTGTAGTTAAAATTTTTAAAATATTCAACTTTTATAGCTAAGAATTGAAAATTTAAAACAAAGTTCCACGTAAATAGGTTATATTATAAAAAATACTTTATTCACAATGATATTATCAAATATACTAAGTAATATCATAGGCTTACTGAACGTCTTCGCTCAGAATCGTTTTTCTTATACAATGATATTATATCATTGAATTAAAATTTAACACAATCCATTATAGTGGTCAGTGACCCATTTGTAACCTACTGTACAACAGAGCGACACCCACTTGCCAACCTTTTTAAATTTTAAATTTTAAATTTAAATGCTTGTAAAAAAAACTGTGCCTATGTATTTTTAATATTTTTCAACTGCTGTAGTAACAATATATCAGGAGCTTTGAATTAAATGTTGACACTTTTTGACACAACAAATAAAATTGTATTGACAAATAAAGAAAAAAAAATTTTTAAAAATTGAAAATGTCCGCAACAGCTCCATAATAGTCAAAATGTTTTGAAAATGTTATGAGGTTTGGGAATCGATAAAATAAATATGCAGTGTAAATTTAATGTACCTACTGGCTACGACAGTTATTCGTTTTTGAATTATAACAAAAAGAAAATCGTTCCATAAGAAATAGAGTCAATATCCAATGTTACAAAAAACTAATATAACTATCTTAGATTAAAAAAGAAAAAATGTTATTACTTTCTAACTAGAAAAATTTGCTTGAAAGTACTTTTGAGTTTTTACCAACCCCACCATAAAAAAAAAGTATCAACTAGATTCACTTTCCAATCTGAAAAGGTGCTGTTTGAAGAAAATCTAAGTATTTTTAGTAAAAAAAGATGACAAACACAAATTAAAATTGAAAAATTAAAAAAAAAACACATTATTATAAAACCAATACATTCATCACTCCGCTCAGAATCTAAAAACCGATAACTTAAACGTAACATTAATTTTTTATGAACGTTTGAATTTAAAATGTAAACGATATTTGATATTCAGCGGTATAAATTAAGGAATTCCAATTCATCGATTTTTGATATTTAAAATAATTCTATGTTATTTGAAATAACAATAAATCTATTTACCTATTTATTTATTTTGTTATAACTAAAAACTTATAACCGTAGACACTTGAAATGTTCACAAAATATTTATATTAGCATTTAACATTCATGGTAAAATTTTCTTTTTTCATTTGACTTCTTTTGTGGTATTATAGCCTCCATACATTTTTCTAATTATGTAAATGATTTTTCAGTTAGAAATTCATAAATAATTTTATTTTCATAGCTAATATTAGAAATTTTAATAGAAGATTCCCAAAAAGTTTTTCTAGCTTTATCAACAACAAAAAAAGTCACCGGAAAGTTACGCTATTTATAGCCATGTGATATTTTCAATTATCGTTTATATTATATTTTTTTTATTGTTAAATTTGATTATTTAATTATTTATACAAGTATATGCTATAGGATAACACATCGTATCCACTCTGTCCGCTCAGAATGTTTTTCGTTTGCAGTGATTGATCATTTAATTACAATTTGACACAAAATTCATCACAATGACACGCTGGAGAACTACAACTGTATAGCTGCACAGCGGACTTGTCCACCTTTTTTTATTTTTTAAATGTAATTACATATCCTATAGGACTTAAAATTAATGATTTTGTATTATCAAGTTGCATTCCAAATTCAAAATGAGGGAAATTTAAAATGTTCAAGTCATCACTATTATAAATACGAAATTTTATTTTTTATGTTTTAAACTTTTAGTGCATTTAATAATGTATGTAATAAGTATTTTTGATAATTGCAGATTTAGAGAGATGATATTGGATTTTTCAGAATTTGACACAATTTGACATTTATTTTGCACACATTCTTTTATAAAGTTATTTATTTTTCTCTACATATTATAGGTACATTTATTAATTAATTAATTATTTATTATTTACATTAATTGTACACTTTTAATACTGCATGCACATTATTTATATATCCTAGGTATATCCTTTTGATACTACCTACGTCCTACTTCCCAAGCTATAGCTCATATTCTATATATATAAAAATGGAAAGTGAAAAATGTAGTTACCTCAATCGAGAACAGCTGGTCCGATTTGCCTCAATGTATTTTTTTAATGTTTGTAATTGCCAGGAGATGGTTTTTATGAAAGAAAATTTTAGGAAAATCCACCGGAAAATTAGGAAATCTGGATGTAAAAAATACAACAGTGGTGCAACAATGTATTATATATTGGTTGCTATTGGTTAATCGGGCATGTTTGTTGATTTGTATTATTATTTTTTGTCAATCTTTATATATAAAAAGACTTGTCCTGGGTGATTCATCATCGCTTAGCCGGAACTGCTGAAGCTATGGATATGAAATTTTCAGTAAATGTTCTTATTACTATGTATAGGCGCACTAAGAAAGGATTTTTCAAAATTTGCATTTTAAAGAGGTGCTCAAACAGGGATCTTGAGGTTCGCGATGGAAATTGGAAATTTTATTTTTATTTATTTTTTAAATAGTTGCCATTGGCTACAGTCTACAGCATAAATTAATATTTATTTATTATTGGTTTCCATTGGTTATTTGGGCAGATCAGGTACAAGTTAGCACCAAATCAAGTTATTGAACATTGCAGCAAGTTACTCCCAAAAACAGTTGAACAATCATAATATTTAAGTTGCAATTTTTTACGGACAACGGAGTGCACGGGTTCAGCTTGGTATGAATGTTTGTGTGTAGATTAAACCTCTGGGAAGAAGACTGACTTATTTAGGAATGGTTAAATTTGGTTTTTTTTTATACGATAGGTAAGACACATAATATCAATTGTTCAAAACAGCTTAAATTTCTTATTACTGAATATGCAACACAAAATATACAAGGTACATATTTTGGCTGTAACTGGAAGAAGACAGACTAATTTAGGAATGGTTAAATTTGGTTTTTTTTATTCATCTGATATTAGTAGTTATGTTAGGTTAGGATTTTGTATTAATTGATTATATTAATCTACCATAGGTGGAATACGACAAACTTGGTATAACTTTGATATTTTATAGTTAAATCATATACCTACGTACAAACAGCACGGGGTCCGCGATCTACCGTAGGTAGATTGCCTACCTGATAATATACTGCTGCGAATCAGAATTTTTATTCTGGGAAACGGAAAAGTTAAGATACATTTTGAAAACCATACACCGAATATTAAACAATGAATTGTACAAAGTTCGAGTCATATAGAGTTGGTACATTAAACGGGCAACGAAGTGCACGAGATCAGCTAGTATATTATATAAATGAATGTTTGGGTGTAGATTAGACCTCTGTTAAGAAAACAGGCTAATTTAAAAATGGTTAAATTTGTTTTTTTTATTCATCTGATATTAGTGCGGTTAGGTCCGCCATAGGTGGAATACGATAAACTTGGTATATCTTTGGTACTTTAGAGTTAAATCATACAATATTACGTACCTACAAACAAAATGGGGTCCGCGATCTACCACATTCATAATAAATAAATAAATTATATATTCATATAAAAAATATACTGCTGCGAATCAGAATTTTTATTCTGGGCAGCGGAAAAGTTAAGATTAATTTTGAACACCATACACCGAATATTAAATAACGAATTGAACAAACTTTGAGTCATATAGAGTTGGTACATTTAACGGGGAACGAAGTACATGGGATCAGTTAGTATTATATGTATATATTCATAATTTTTAATATCTTAATATTAAATTAATTTTTATAATTTAGAAGTTAGATATATTTTCTTATTTTTAAATATCTACATAAGTAAATACATATTTCATTTTTTTATTCATTAATTTCAACTTTGCTTATTTATTAGACATTGTTTAGTAAACATATACAATTGAATAGGTACCTTATAAGTTATAAGTTATAACTTATACTTTATAGAATAGTTGGTGCAGTAAATATTTATTTTTTTATTGTGTAAAATTTAAGAATTGTTTGATAAGAAACAGTCCTCGGATATTATTATAATTTTTTTAAATTAGCATTTTCATAAAAACTATTCAGTTTTCAAATTTATAATAAACTAGCTGATCTCGTGCACTTCGTTGCCCGTTTAATGTACCAACTCTATATGACTCGAACTTTGTACAATTCGTTGTTTAATATTCGGTGTATGGTTTTCAAAATGTATCTTAACTTTTCCGTTTCCCAGAATAAAAATTCTGATTCGCAGCAGTATATTATCAGGTAGGCAATCTACCTACGGTAGATCGTAATAAATAATTTATAAAAAATTTAATTTTATAATATCTCTGCAACTTGTTGTTATGTACAAATCTACTATTAAAATGCATTAGAAAAATCCTAATTTAATTATCCATTAGAGCATATTATAGTTCATACAAAAGTATCAAACAATACTAATAGTGTTTTAGTTCATTCAGAGGGAAAAACATAAATAATATAGTTTGTTGATTAAAATATTTTGTTTTTAATTTTATTTTATTACTTTATTATCATAAAAATGTTTATATAGGTAATACTATATCTGGGTAATAAATGAGCATTGCGAGGAAGGAAAATTTAAAAATGTCATTGTTTTTCTTTCGATATTAATTAATTTATGTTTTTTTACATAAGTTTAAGCTTATAAACTGTTATAGGTCAATTTATTAAATGATTATTGAAGCAATTCAAATTCTAAATGTACTAATAATTTAACTATTCTTTGTTTTGTATTATAAGTCATACATTTTGATTAAACAATTATATTGATTTCTTAATATATTGTATGTAAATGAAAATATGTATTATTTTCTAAGTTCCAATTATCATTGGAATTTAGTAAAAATAAAATTTTTAACTGTCAATTTATTAATCAACTGTAGATTTTCTATATTAGGTCTACCTATGCATTTTATATAGAAACTTTTTAGTAGGCAATTAAATAAATAATAATAAATATTATTTTTTTCCACAGTAAAATTAGTTTGTGATAATGCATCTTTTTCTTGCTTTGGGCCTGTTCATTGTTTGCGGAATGGTTGATGCAACTTTCTACAATCCAAGAAGTCAAACATTTAATCAGGTAACTGTACAGAACAGAATTAAACAGGCGTAGGTATTAAATATGTACGTTTATCATGATTTTGTATATTTTTTTTTATCTATTTTTAGTTGATGGAAAGGCGGCAAAGATCTATTCCGATCCCATATTCCTATGGATATCATTACGTAAGTTTTCTTTCCTACTTCGATTTATCTTTTGGCAAAAATGCTAATTTCACCAATTTCAAGGTGCAACAAGTTGTATTTTAACTTGTATGAGTTTTATTCATGTGTCTATAATATATTTATTAGTCTTACAATGTAAATAATATTTATGTTAAATTCATTACAGAATCCAATAGAGCCATCAATCAACGTTTTAGATAGTTTAAGTGAGGGATTGGATTCCAGAATCAACACGTTCAAACCGATATATCAGAATGTAAAGATGTCTACCCAAGACGTGAATTCGGTTCCAAGAACTCAATATCAGCCAAAGAATTCTCTCTACGATTCAGAATATATTTCAGCGAAGGACATCCCTAGTTTATTTCCGGAAGAAGATAGCTATGACTACAAATACCTAGGTTCACCGTTAAACAAATATCTAACACGGCCATCAACACAAGAAAGTGGCATTGCCATAAACCTAGTAGCTATCAAAGAGACATCTGTCTTCGACTACGGATTCCCTACTTACAAATCTCCGTACTCATCGGATTCTGTGTGGAACTTTGGTTCGAAAATTCCAAATACTGTCTTCGAAGATCCTCAATCAGTAGAATCGGATCCAAATACTTTTAAAGTATCATCCCCCACTATAAAAATAGTAAAACTATTGCCTGAAACGCCAGAACAAGAATCAATCATTACGACAACAAAAAATTATGAATTGAATTATAAAACTACACAAGAAACTCCGACTGAAGCTGAATTGTATCCTATAACTTCAGAAGAATTCCAGACCGAAGACGAATGGCACCCCATGGTGCCTAAAGAAAACACGACTAAAGATGAATCGAGTTTTATAACAACAGAAGAACCCCTGACTGAAGATAAATCAAATTCTATAACAATAGAAAAAACCCAGACTGAAGACGAATCGAACTCTATAGAATTTAATTCTATCAGAACAGAAGAAAAATCGAATTCTATTACAACAGAAGAAAACCAGAAGGAAGACGACGAATCAATGTCTACGACTTCGCAAGAAACAACAACAGCTTTTAATCTAAATGATACGTTTGATACAAATAGGTATTCGTCTTCTCATGAATCTCTTATGTTAAGAATAAGGGAACTAATGAAGAACATTGCAGATCAACAAAATAAATCTCAGTTTAGAACCGTAGACAATATCCCTGCAAAATCCCAATCAAATTTATCAAGTGACGAAAGTACAAACCAACAATTTGAGCCACAGTTGGTCAATGGAGCTGATACGTACAAATAATACTAAAAATAATATCCAAAATTAAAAATAATATTTTATTTTATCACATTCTATAATATTATCATTATTTTAAGTATCTGCATTTGTTTGAGATAAAACATATTTCATCATGAAAAAAACTATTATCCTATTTTTATACCCAACAAAACTGTTATAATATATTTAGGTATAAAGTAACTTATTATCGAATAGTATACTATGCATGTTTTCATTGTTAACCTTATTGGAATAAATAAACAACTCATACACGCATGTCACATACGTTGATATTTTAAAAGAATAAATGTATTAACTACTGAGTACTATTGTATAATTTAAAATGATTATTTCAATATAGTGGTATTACTAACTAATGTTTAATGGTAATGTATGATTATGGTGATTGTATTTTTTCTATTTAATATTTACTTGTAGGTACTTTATAGATTCAACGTAGGTACTTTCTACAACGTACGACCATGTATAAATCTACAGATTTTCACATCGTTATTTAAGATATAAAAAAAAGAGTAAGTGCAACGGGGTGAAGTAGGTCAGCGGTGGTGGAAGTTTGTCCATCGTCTCTTCGGTCCTCGGACAGGATAGTGCAGTATTATTACAGTATTCAATTCGAATGCAATGATTGCGTTCGATAAAAAACGATTTTGAACGGACGAAAGGAAATGTATGATTCATAAATATGTATTAATAAGTAAAAAGTAATATTAATAAGTTAACCATTAATTGTATAATAATATACCTAGTGTGAATAAGGTAATTTTAAATTGTATTTGTTTCTATGGTGATAAATGATAATGATAAACAACGCGTTGGAAAAAAAATTGGTTAGAAAAAAATTTTAGTGGTTTTTACCGTGGCGTTAAAAAACTATTGAGAAAATCAAAAAATTACCTCTCTAGAACCATCTTGATCCAATTTACTAAAATATAAGACACTATATGTTGAAATCGAAGTACTCTTTCTGGTAGAAATTTTGTTTACAGGATAAAAAAAAAACATCATTGTAAAACCACTAGCTTCCTTGCTTCGCTAAGAATCTAAAATAGTTAGTAAACTATAAAAAGATAAACGAGATGATATTTTGAATACTTAGTTACATAATACATTTGATAAAATTGTATATGTATTTGTGTAATAAATAAAGAAAAAGGTGGCCAAGTGGATACAACTTTGATGTATATTAAGTGTCATGAAAGTTATTGTAATGGATGAGTTAAATTTGAACTCAATGATAGGTATTATAATATAATAGTATCATTGTATAGTTGTTAACGAAAAACGATGATCTGTTATCCTATATTTCTAAATATATTTGAGATATTATTGTTATTAAAGTAATTAATAAACAGTAGGTTAAATTAATTTTTGCTAGAAATGCAATGTTTGAAAATGTCATGGATATATTATAAATTATAATAATATAAATTAATTAAAATTTCAAGTACCCACGAATAACATAATATTTAAATTACAACCAATAAACTAATTTCATTATTCTTCGTTATGTTGTTTATATTTTTCGATTACTGCATGAATTACTTATAAGAAACCTTGTTTAAATTTTCAATCCTCAGGCAGATATACAAATTAAGAATTTTTTTTATCCATAAAGTAATATCCAAATTTTCGTGATTTTGATGAATTTTGTCGAAATTTTGTTCTGAAATAATAAACATTTAGTGAAAATTCCTAGTATTTAAGGTTATTCAATTTTTAATTACAACAAAATAGGGAAATCGGTTTCAGTCGGAATTTTCTTTTTTTGTCTAACACACGCGCAACCTTGGATTTTAGACGTGTTCTATTGACAACGTACCGATTTATTTAGTGAAGTGATAAGAACTCTGAAAACAAATTTGAATTCAGCATTAAGTCTACAATAAAATCTACGTAATCTAAATATATATTTATAGTTTTTTATAATGATTAATTACATTTTCAAGTGTTTTTTTTTTTTTTTTTTTTTTTTTTATTTATAATAATAAGACATTCCTAGCCTAAGGCTATCTACATCTATGGATACTTAGTAACATAATTTTTGACTATTTTAACATGATATTAGTTAAGTAGTAATAGCGATAATATAAGTAATAACAATAGTGACAAACAATGGTAATTAAGTTAAGAATGATCAGACATGTAGACAATAATGAAAGTGTGGATAAAGAATATAATATTATTGGTAATTTACGTTATAGTTTAATATTTATTTAATAGTCATTATCGAATAAGATCTTGCGTGACGACCGCGTTTTAGACGTC
>NC_042495.1:61993836-61995146 GCF_005508785.2 Acyrthosiphon pisum
CAGAAATAGTTGTTACAACGTATAATACCCATAACCAATGATGATTATAATGATGTATACGATGTTTGACCACTTATTTTTATGTCTTCAATCTTGAAAATCAAGTTTAACGACTAAATAATAACCATTTCCCATTATAATTTCTGATTTGAATGCATTAAATGCATTTTGGATCAATTATTCTTTTTAAATATCATAATAAATTTAATTAATCCATTTATACAAAATAATCTATTGGCATTTCCATTACAATAACCTTTTTTTATTTATTCACCAAGACATCTCTGGGGAATCAAACTTCTTCGCGGGTCATAATAATTTTCCATCACAAGGACATAATTACATTACAATAAGAAAACTGCTCCACACAGCATTTGGGAAATGATAATATTTTGTGAATATTTTGGAGTGTTTGAATAACAAATATTTGACTAATAATATTGTATAAATATTTTATTCTCATAAAATAATAAAATATTGCACAAAAATGTTGACTTAATATTTTTATAATGTTTCCATGAAAATGTTTTTTAAAAAAATATGATTAAAATGTTTTGTTAATATTTTTTACAAAATATTTTTCAAAAGTGAACTTCTTGGCCAAAAAATATAAATAAAATATTTCCTTATTATTTACGCAACTTTTTCAAATATTTTGACAACTATATTATTTTCCTGAAAATATTTATACCATAGTTGGGAAATATTAAAATGCTTTGTGGGAAGGAGTCAGCTCACTTCGTGACCTGCGTTGCGGTACCTAACGTAGTCACATTTTGGTCAGTCAGAGTAGGCCATTAAAAAAGTGATTTAGTTATTGAGAGTTATTACTTTAATAGTAATATTTTTAGTTATTTATATAGTCGATCAAATAGGAGGGGGGCTTAAAATCACTCAAAGCCCCCTCAAAAAATAATAGTATACCATTCTTAAAAGTATGTACCTATAAATTATAATTAAAAAAAAAAATGTGTTTGGTCTTGAGCCCCCCCTAAACATTTTTCCTATTTGCGCCACTGGTCGACAGTAAGGATTCGTGCCACACTATGTTTACCGTATAATGTAGTCAGAAATCAATAAACATTATTATTATTATATTATTAATGAACTTACTTTTATATGCAGTAAAATTAGTTAACAAATCTATAACATTTTAAAATTATATAAATCTTTACTTGAGAGCAGAACAATTTAATGGTTCACTAAATCTTTAAACACGTGCGGCTAAATTTTCATTTAAGACCGATATAGATTGATTTATACATTATTTAGTGATAATTTATCTTTATCTTTTTCTTTACACAATCCGG
>NC_042495.1:61997632-61998537 GCF_005508785.2 Acyrthosiphon pisum
TAGTCTATAAAACAATTTTATGTGCAGAAATTATAAAAATAATTATATATAATAATAAATTATCAAAAAAAAAAAAAATCTTTGTGTACATTATGTGATGGCTACATCATAATAATATTGTATTGAATCAAAACCTAATAGGTAAATGACATAAACGTACATTTTGTTTGTCTGGACGGTTGTAATAACATAATAATTAGTTTTGGTGAGTGATAAGCCGTCGTGACTGGACACAAAATAATATGTGTCAAAATAGTTCATTGTGTGGCGATGGCGAGAAGTGAGCTATTTCAGTCGCAGGCAACGTGTGCGACACGGGCCGCCGCATTTCACCCAAGACTGAAATTGCCTTCCCGCACGAGCCACACATACTATTTTTTGTCACGCCTCTGCATTCATCGATCACGGCAAAGGTAATGCTACAACTATACTATAATTCTACAACAACAATATTTCATGAAAGAAACGATTTGGTTTTATTTATTTTAAGCGTCACGCATGGAGGTTATAATATGAATATATGATGTAACCAAAATTGTATGTTTTGTAAGGACCGTGGAATAGATTTCAGTATCTGGTTGTGCAAGGGATACGCGCGTGATATGTGCGCCCGGGGACGCATGTATAAGCTCGGAAAGTATTCGCACGGACTGTAGAGTTCCGGAATGTAAAGTGGCGGACCGTATTGTCACGGACCGTATAAATCTGGAAAGTATACTCCCGGACCGTATTCTGGCGGAAAAAAAAATACGTACACCATATAGTCGTGGACCGTAGAAATGCGGAATAAAATATTTTTCGAACCGTATTATTCCGGACCGTATAATCGCGGAATTTCAAAATATGCGGACTGTATTGTCACGGACACAGTATAAATCTGGAAAGTATTCTCCCGGACCGTATTC
>NC_042495.1:61998587-62006032 GCF_005508785.2 Acyrthosiphon pisum
ATCTTCTCGATGACAAAATGAAAAATGTTGCGAACATCTTTACGGACTATACAATAAATCATATAATATAATATAGTTTTAATCTCTTGTTATTACGTATATCAGTATATTATTATGTTTCGTATGTAATGTGCTCTACAATATTATTTAGATTTGCTAGACGATTAGGTTGTTGGTCGACAATTTCCAAAACTACTATCACTTCCATTAAACATCTGAAAAAGTCTACGTAAATATCTTACGAGTAGGATAATAATATTTCAATGGATTTTTAAAATATAGAGTTATTCATCGGTGTCAAACACTCATCAACAGCCCACATTGCCAACCTATATTTTCACAGTTACAACAGCTATATTAGTATATTACTCGAGTTTTTGCATGACGTGATGAATGATTTGAGATCTCAGTTCTTAGAATGAAGTGTAGGTATAACCTACAATACGATAATAATGAATAATGAATATTGATGAAAGTGGCAAGTAATTGTTATTTTGCATGCCTCTCGTAACTGTCAGGTCAAAATATACATTCCACTGATTCCAGTAAGTACCATTAAAATGGGTGTTTAGATTTATTTTGTATAATATTATAATATATTTTTATATAACCATTCAGCATTCTTTGCTCGAGGTTTAGTTTCAGAAAACGGTACTTAGGTATAATGCTTTATAGTTTATACGCTATTATGATAATAATAGGCACTATTGTAAATAATATTCTTATAGTATAAAATATATATAATTATAACATATTATTATAGTGAAAACCTCGAGTTTTAGTTTTTAATTTTTGGTAACATTTTGAATTGATTGTTAATTGTATTTTTTCAAGGAGTGCAGTTGTTATTGTTTTCAAAATTGCCACCACAAAAACGTTTTATTTGAAATGAATCCGATGACATTGTGTTTTCATAAAATAATGTATGGTTATGCAGTACAAAAATGGCAGTTAAAGGTTGTCGTAAGACCGCAACATTTGTCACTCGTATTCGGTCACGACATATTGGTAACTTATATAGATATAGATCATTTTCAAGGCTTAGTCTACTTGATAACTATCCTGATTGCCTTACTTATTATTACACGGATTATGACACGAACGAGTAAGAATAGCAGACCTGATGAGACGTGATAAAAATACATAATTACTTCGTCTTCTAGATGTATGTCCGCGCTCGGGTTTATGTCCAACAAGATCGTCACGAGTTTGTTTGCCTGTATGAAATAAAAATTAAAAACAAATTTCTAGTCAATAACGATATTCTATATAATATTATATACTATGTAGTATTATTTTAATAAAATAATATCAATATCTAAAGTTCTAAACTATACCTGGGGTGATATAATATAAATTTGTTGTGGGTGACCAGAAAATAGTCGGGAAAATCGGAACAAATTTGAAAACGCGACACGCATCATTAGTAAAATATTAGTCACGCATTGAACATAATATTTATTTTATAAAATATTTTTATTATATTAATATAATAACGCCGTGGCCGTCGGAAGTTCAGTTAAAAAATCACTCGAAGTATATATATTTATTTTAATTTAGTAATTTAATACTGAACAATATAATATAGCGTTATCGTTAAAACGGCACAATTTCTGTGGCTTAACACCGATTGAATTAAAATTTATATTTTATACCCAAAAAGCAAGTATACTATATCAGATTACCTATAATATACCTACGTCCACAAGAAAACGCGTAAAATGAAATGTTGTTTCGGTTTCCCGTGAAATCAAAAAATAATATGTGCGATATCGGCGCCTTTTGGTATAAAACGCCCACGATACATAATAAAACGGTTAAACGCGATTACGAGTGGCTATTGTGTTTGCCGCAAACTATGCCACGGTTAGGTATACCTTAATATTATATACGTGCACGTGCGGCGACAACGGTACACTGCGAAAGAAAGGCGAAACCGCTTTTTCGATCGTGCGCGATATGCGATATAATTACCGATTAAAAAGAGAGTGTAATGATATTTTACGCGCAATGTGGAAAAAAAAATAATAATAATGATTTTCATTAAACTCGCTTATAACATTTACGTGCGTAGCCCGTGTATAGGAATAAGGTATACCTACATATTATTATTATTATACCATGCTGCACACGCGCGGTTGCAGGGGAGGAGAAAGACGCAAACGTCCTATTGTATGCTGTATACCTGTATACACGGCATAATAATAATAATAATAATATTTTACACCTACTCGAATAAAGCGCACGCTAAGTGGTGCAAGTCTATATTATATAGTATATAATGTATACGACCTGTGTAGTACCTACATATTATACTAAACTCAATGAGTTTGCTTCAAGTAGGTAATGTTGTGCCTACTGGAATATATTATAACAATATTATAATAACAAATAATGATAATAATATATAAGTACCTATAATCATACGGAAATTATTAATTCAGAATTTCGTAATTCGGCAATTTATTGGAAACCTACGTTGTCGTCAGCTGACGTGTATATTTACTATATTTAAAACGCTATCATAATATTATTATTAGTAATACTGTCGATTCCGGTCTTACTCACTTCCTCTGCAACGTCGCCGGAAACCTTGCACAACGCGAACAGCCTCAGAAATCGTTGAGATACATCCAACAGGTCCGCCGCCGGACCGGAACGTTCTGCTGACAGGAGCGCTCGGTGGACTTCAAACACCGTAGCCGCCGCAGTCGTCCCGATTTCCATCAGTATTTGCGCGCCAAACGCTCCGCCACCGGTTGTCTTTGCCACGCGGTCGTTCAACGCTTTTCTCTGCGCTCTGATCGCCGACAGTTCTATATTGTGATGATGAAGGTTTAGCCAGGTATATAATACACCGATTAGTTGGCACGATTACGCCGATGGTTTGTGTACAATATTATACTCGATATTATAATACATCAAATATTAATAACAATGATAAGTCAACAAATATAATGTATACCCAATCAATTATTCAGAAAACATATAATTATGTAGGTGTACAAAATAATGTTAATATTTCACCTTGCAGGTGTTATTTAATAAGATTTCCCAATGTCCACTTATGCCGATGAGGGTTATTTTAAATAAATAAAACATTTTTAATGAAATGTATTATGTTTGTTGAGTAATACAATGTTACTTATAGTCATATAAAGCATACAATAAACAAATATGATATCGACAATCGAATAATATAATAAGTATGATATCGACAATCGTATCGTATTACTCGCGAGTTCGTAATAATGGAATACAACAACAATATACTACAAACTAGTCATATTTATAAACCAAGTTAATGTGATAAAGTAAGCTCCAAATACATGATCATCAATTTTAGTGTACAACAAGTGATATAGAAACTATGTCCTCCTTATATAATTATATTTTGAATTATTATACATCATATTTTTCGTATTATTATTATTACTATTATTTTCGTGTTAAAAATTTAATTAAGTAAATTGATTTAGGCCTATAATTCACGTTAACAAAAAAAGTAAAAAAGAAGCTTTGGAATAGCGAGATATCAGGTAAAAAGTATAAGGTTATATTATATTCTTCTGTTTAGGAAACAATTTTTAATATAAGTCTTATTTAATAAATTGTAGAAAAATTTCTAGAGTGTATTGTCGTCGACCACGCGCGTCATACCCATATATTATCGTGTTCGCGTATAAAATTATATTAAGCGCACCGTATAATGGGAATACTCGTATGCACATTGCACATCATTTATAATTATATAGAAGATTCGCGTAATATATATTATAATAATGTTATACGCGCGTACAGGTATTTAGGTATACGCGACGGATAAATAATTACGCATTAATATTCCGTGGGTATATTATAGGTAGGTACCTACATAAAACTTAATGTATACCTACTGTGTATTATATTATTACTATTTTTACTATATTTATTTTGAATATTAATCGATCGTGTCGATATGTGCGCTGAAGTCTTTCCACCGCGCTCCGGGGCGTTTGTAAAATATTACATACCTACCGCGACCGATTAAAAAAATTTCCCATAAGAATACGCGATCGAATGTATGTATATAGGTACACAATATACATATAGGTATATGTTTACCTATATGTACGTATAAAGGCTCGTAGCTAATGGCATCGCCATTATATTATTATACTTTTCGTCATCATACTATGTATTATAATACGAGTATATTATATTATACATAGGTATTATTACTATAGTTTATTACTGTTGCTGCTACAGCAGTATGTCCTAATTTTTCAAACGAGTAAGCACTCGCGTAGGTAGTTATGGATTAATCACGATTTGTGGTCTAACAAAACCGTATTTACGGTGCATATAGGTAGGTATTTGGTGCACAGGTATTATTCTGCATACCCATAATAATGTATAACACAGCTATGTATCATGTTGAGTGTAAACACGCGACGTCTCCAACTCTCCACCCCGTGCTAATTAATTTCCTAACGTATAGACGAGTTACGCGTCGTACAAGTGTCAACTATACGAGTTTAATAAGGTGTGAACATATTACTACGTATACATCGGTACTAATTATTATACGGGACGACTAACGGTAAAAGATACCGGTTTCAAAAAAGAAGGGTTGTAATACTATTGTACAAAAATCGCATTCAGAACAAAATATGTGCTAATTATATTTTGTATTTGTAGTTAGTATATGGGATTACCTGTAAGTATATTTGATTTTATCGTCAACTTGTGGAGCATATAATATGATAGTATGTCCATAACGTATACAAAAAATTAGATTTAAACTAAAAATAACAAACCCCATGTATATGTATACCATATTATTTAAAAAAAATTCATATTTTATCTTAGCTAAGGGACCTACTTAATTTATTTGAAGTCCCTATTGTATGAGATGATTTTTATGAAATAAAACATTGCATTCAGACTTTTCCCGGGGATACACTCTGACAATTGTGAAGAAACGTCCTTCGATTCAAACATTGATTGGTGTCCGCTAATCGATATGAAGATATGTAACAATAACTACCGATAACTGCAATATAATAATATATTATGATATATTATTTTAATCATATTGTATTTTTATCTAAGTCAATTTTATCTTGGTATAATATACCACACTTAATACTGATAAAACCGTTTTGGATTCGGAAATGCGTAGGTACATTGCGACACAACAATAAATCACACCAAGTCATGCAGTATATTATTTGGTGTTGGGTATGTATATATACATTGTTTATTTAATATGAATGCATAGTATTAATTATAATCAATGGTAATACATACTTGCTGTAGTGATACATCCATCCACCACCAATTTGTTAAGGTTGTGATGGCATTTTTTAAATTCGGTACACATCCGGCAAAAATTAATTTCCGAAAGAAGTGGAATAAAATACAAACAAATCTGTTTGAACACACGCATATAAAGTATGAACTGCTTGTATTAGGTATATAATATGTACTATGTATACCTGGTTGTGACTGATACAGATATAGGTTTACAATATATTTATATATGCAATTTACAGGGTGATTTACCAAACATGCTAACCACCATTTTCCCTTTAATTATGAATTTATTCAAATTATTAAAATTTTAATTTAATTTAAAATGTTTAAATATACTTAAAGACCATATTTTCAAATTCTTAAGATTTTTTTACTACTTAAGGAGAGTCCTGTCGTGATATAAATACAAACATCGGTTTTTAAAATGAGAGCCCTCCGTCCCTCCTAATTTAGTATAAATTATTTACCGGATAACTTTTCTAAACATTTTGTCGTATCAAGTGTTTTTTGAGTTATTTAACTTTGTGTATTGAGGATAATAGGTCCAGGATAATGGGTTTGGAAGATATGGTGGCAATGCTAATTAAAATTGTATAGTAATTTATATTATTCTGTCAATATTTATAATTTATAAAAATGTCTAAGTATAATTAATTTATCTATCTATATCTATGCTATTATATAAAGAGAAGTCGTTAGTTACCGTTGTCGAAAGTAATCTCTGGAACTACTGAACCGATTTTTAAAATTCATTCACCAATAGAAAGACACGTTCTTTGTGTGTGTCATAGGCTAATTTAAAAAGGGAATTGATCACCCCCGGTAGGTGCTAAACAGGGATTTTGAGATTTACGGTAGAAATTTTTGTTTAATAATGGTTGCTGTGGGTTATAGGAGTTGAGAATAATATTTATTTATTATTATTTTTTTTAATTTGAATATTAATGGAGCGTCTCAATCTCATTCGTTTCAATCAATCGAAGTTACGATCAGACGAGTACATCCACTTGCGTAACGCTATTATTCTCTCAGCCCATTCTTCTTTTTATATACACAAAAATGAATGTTTGTGTGTAGATTAAACCTCTGGGTAGAAAATAGGTTGATTTAAAAAGGGTTAAATCAGATTTTAGTACGGTTGGGTTAGGATTTTATATTAAATGATTATATTAATCCGCCGTAAGTGGAATTAAGTAAAAACGATAAACTTGGTATAAATTTGGTCTTTGATACTCTAGAGTTAGATCATATACTTACGTACAAACAGCACGGGGTCCGCGATCTACCGCAGGTAGATTACCTACCTGATAATATACTACTGTGAATCAGAATTTTTATTCCGGGCAACGGAAAAGTTAAGATAAGTTTTGAACACCATACACCGAATATTGAATAACGAATTGAACAAATGTTGAGTCATAAAGAGTTGGTACATTTAACGGGAAATGAAGTGCACTGGATCAGCTAGTTATATATATAATAATATATAATTAAAGATTACTAGATCCGATATCACATACATTTTATACTATTGTAGACCATTTTTATGAACTTTTATCCTTAATATAAGCATTTTAATAACTAAAAATCTATTTGTTTGAATACTTATTGATTTTGATACATCAAGATTTTCAGAAAAAATATCCACCGAATAATTTACAGTAAAAAATTGTGATCTCATTTGAAAAACAGAAGATTATATTACTGCAGGAAACTTCTTAAGTAGTACAAACAATTTAAGAATTTAAAAATATGGTCTTAAAGTATAATCATTATTAAATAAAAACAAAGGTGGTGAGCATGCTTTAGGTGAATCAATCTGTATAATACATAACTGTACAAGTATTAAATAGTAAGTACTAAGTAGTTGACGATATTTCATCCATGAAGTCTTTAATACTTTGTTCACGATATATATATATATATAATATATAAATCGATTTAGAATGTGCAATGGTATAAAATATAATATAAATATATGTACTTAAAAATCTAATCGCTGTTTTCGGTTTAATGTTTTTAAATTAATTCAAATATTTTAAACGAAAGCCGAGGGTGTTTCGAATGTGTCGATAAAATCAAACGAACGTGTACCAACACACATTCGAAGAAATTATGTGTTACCTACATATTATATGTATATAAAT
>NC_042495.1:62006082-62007310 GCF_005508785.2 Acyrthosiphon pisum
CCGTCTCCCATGGGTAAGTCACTTATAGCGTACATAAGTAGTATATTAAGTTAATCAGGAACTCGCTATAGATAAAAAAAACAAAAAATATATGTTTTCTACCATCTCTTCACTATAAAAATTGGCGTTGTATAGATTAAACGGTAATGTTGATTTCAGATTAAAATTAAATTGTCTGCGTGTCCAATTTTTGTGTATCGAAATTTAAAAAAAAAATTATATTTCAGAATTAGAAATTGTAATTAATACTGTTATCCAAAAAAGAAAAATCTTAAAAAAATATTGATGATAAATAACTTTTATTTTATACTTATACATTTTTTAAGAGAGCGAGAACTTCAAGGGGTGTTTCAACACTATGATATTATTTTTTTATAATATTACCATAGTAATTTTTGAAGTTTCGTAAAATTAGTTAATCAAGTTAATAGGTACTTATAGTGTCATAGTAGTATACTACTATACTATACAGGGGAGTAATTTCGGGGGGGGGATATGGGGGATAGATCCCCTCATGAGCTGTATTTATATATTGTCTTATACTCTTATACCTACAAATAGTTCAAATAAAAACTTTTAATTATTACGAAACTAGAAAAAAAATAAAATGTTTAGTTTTTTTGGTATAAACCCAGGTATACCCAGGTATAAAAATATTTACCCGGTAAACGATTAGCATATTTCAAAATAAATGGTCTGATTCATTTTAATTCTTATTTATTAATAAACACTTTGTGCCCTGCCACACACTGTACCAAATTACAGTACCTACTTCCTACACAATACATGCATACACATTATAAGCGGTAAGTAATTCGATAATGGGAAAAACCCCCATTCCAAAAACATATTATTATAATAAAAATGTAACTTCAAGATTTACATTTCGTAGAATGAATAGTAATACTATGAACGCTCACCGACACTTTATACATTGATTATTACGAATACGTATAGACAGTGGACACTACACAGTCAGAACACACCGTCCCATTTCCTCATAGTCACATTGTCACACAACTTAGTAATTGATTTTATTTTTATAAGCTAAAAGAAAAATGGAGCAAAAAAAAAGTAAGCTACCAGCAACTAGTAGTACTCCATTGAATTTTTTTAAAAAGAAGCTTGGAATTGACGTAGGTATTACAATTTTAAATTATTCAAAATACTAAACATTATTAGGCCCGGAACTAAATGTTTTAAATCGTACAATATGTACGACGTATTT
>NC_042495.1:62007747-62045303 GCF_005508785.2 Acyrthosiphon pisum
ACTGATACTATATTACCAATTTTACCCAAACTTTAATCCTTACTATTCATATTATAACTTTTAAGTATACTGATGCATTATATACCTATATTTTAATGACTAATTAGTAATCACATAAAAATAAAATAGAAAAATAATATTCTAGTATACCTAATAATCTAAAAAAAAAACAGAAATTGCTCAATTCGTCTCTGATCACGCCAGTCTGTTCGTAATCTATATTTTACTATTTTTTTTTATTTGTACCTAATATCTACACAAATTATAGTAATTACGTTGTCTAAAAAATGAAATAAATGTATAATTATATTATTATACATTTAGGCACATCATAAATTCACAAATTTAAGAAAAAAGAATAATGTATTGTATAAAGACATTTTTGTTAGCTGTTGGTAAATAAATTAACAAATAAAAATCGATTAACACCGTTAAAAAAAATAAAAGGTTAGTTTTGTGTATATACAAATATACAATAGTTTTGAATTATTATAAGAACTACAGTGTAATGCACTTCATAGACTCTGAACTCGTAACCTTACCCACGTGTTTTTGTTTCTATTGTCAACCAAACCACTAAACAGTAAGTTGCAAGTGGGTGTTTTTTTCTAAATTCCGTGTATACATCTATACGACTATACATACAATACTGTATAAATGTATAATATATATTTCGAAATCATTCAGCTGAACAAAATATGATATTTAATACAGACTAAGGTACTCCGCCGTACTCGATCACAAACACTCACAAATCAAATATAGGTAATTTAATAATAATTACATAGAAAATGAATACACTAGGTAGATACATGAAATGCTGTCAATGTAGTTTCAGTATAGCTGTATATATTTTACACTATTAATGGTTAAAATGTAACGTAAGCATAATATTTGAATATTATATAATACTACAAAAATACACGTACGTTGTACACACTATGTGAGTAACTTATAACGATATATAAGATATAACGTAAAAATTGGAGCAGAGGCGTGCGTTGACAAATGTTGTAACTTATAACAATATATTATTATTTATTATAATAATATGTTCGTCGATGTCAGTGACTTAAACAGCTGGATGCACGGCTTTACTGAATAATAAGACATAATAATAATAATATAGTCGTTATGTTGTATGTGAAATTCGTAAAATAACATCAGCAAACGTACATTTGTTGTGTCGTTTTTTACGTCATTTGTCGTACAGATTTATTATTCTGAAAGCGTGAGAATATTACACGTAGTTAACTTTTTTAATTTTTAAACCATATCATTGTATTATTTAACTTGGTTTAACGAAATAAATTGCACGATAATATATAATATCTAATGCCCACCTGTGGTACGCGAAGAGCCCGTACATATGTATATCGTTACATAATATTTTTTTAAGTTCATAGCAGTTTCTCATAATAGGTATTATAATATTTTATTTTATGAAACGCAATCGCATTCCATTAATTGTTGTTCGTTCGGTGTAAGACCGTATCAAATACCTATAAATTATATTATTATAATATTTATATTTTTATTATTATATGTATTACCCCTTATGAACGAATATAAAGTGTTATAATATTATATATACGTGGATCTGAGTTTGGATAATAATAATTAATAATTTATTAAATAATATTACTATTGATGTATAATGGTTTATTCCGTTTTCAAACTGTTTCGTTTAAATAGCAATAAGAAATAATAACAAAATACACGACTTGCCTTATTAAGTCGCGCACGTAATATAGGTAGGAGGTACGTCTTATCGTTATACAACACATAAAATATATACATTACATTGACCTAACAGAATAGTAGGTACATGGATTTATTTTGTTTTGATTTAAGTAAAAATTACTTGTAAGTATAATTTAATATTATATCAACCACGCGGCACGTTGCGACCATATCCTAAGAACACGAACTGGTGGATATAACATCAGACAATAGCAGACCGTTTGTTCTCCTACGTTTCCGTGACATTACACCCACGCGCGTATATTATCTCGTTAGTCGTATTTCCGTAATAATACTACTGTCATTGTTTTAGTTTTTGTGTTCATAAATGATAAGTTTGTACCAATTTTTTATTTGATTCAGTCTCTAAGAACTCAATATTTTTTGTGTTATACATTATACCTTAGATGTTTCGTATATTTTAAATGGAGATGAAGAATGCTTTTAGTCAAGTGAAAGTTCATTAACTGTACATTGGTTAAAAAAACATGTACCTATGGTGTATCATTTGAACGATGTTACAACTAAATAACTAATAATACAACAAATAATAATAATTTAATTTCTCACTTAAAATCACCGTTTAAACCACCTTTCACAATTTGATGCATATGCGATCTCCTTGGGATTCCACTATTTCCATTAGAAATTTGAAATTCGTTGAAAATCATAATTTAAGAAGATGTATGCGATTTTAATTTTAATTGCATTTTCATCAGACATGTTATATATTTTGACAGTTATTAACGGCCAATATATAATATTTTACACTTTAATTTTTATGACTGTATCAGATGTAAACTGCGTTATGCGAGTGAAATGGAATATTAAAAAAAACTTGGTATTAATATCTTGTCATAAAATATTAAAATGTCACTTATTCCACGGTTCATGTTGTTTAAATTTTAAACACGCTCGTGAAATGTTAAAAAAATAATAAAATTATAGCTTTATACTTATCGTGGCAAAAAGTATTGATTACTAATATATAATAATTCAATGATATAGGTCTACACACGCAATATTGTTATAAGCTTAAGGGATTAGAAGAATTTCTGATTATTTGTCCCAGAAATAATTTTTATATCATTCGTGTTGGTCGATTAGCGTGGGGGGGGGGCTGAAATACGGTGGTTAAACATACACGTATAGGCAGTTTTGATATTGATAATAATAATATTACCAAGTATACAGTGGATACTGTTTTATTATTATTATCGTCTGATTGTGTATTAATAAAAACGAACAAGTACGAAAATCCACGAGAAACCTATATTTTATACATATATAATATAAAATATATAAATATTATGATGTGTTCCATGTACGAACAATTCATAATAATTATTATTCACTTCGTTGATTATTAATTAATAATTATTATCATCATTATAATATTATTATTACGAGAACGATTATGACCTGCGACACAGCGTGCGCCAGTACCTATCCTATAGTAACTAGTTATAAGTTATAATAACACATTAACACTATCCGTCTCGTTTCGTATCGTCGTCGTCGGCGGCGCGCACGCGTTCCGCCTCGCCCAGCGTGCGACGTTGTCTCGACCGACGTCGAGGGCCTCCGCAGTCCGCGTCCGCGCAGCCAGCAGTGTTCATCCGGCAGCCGATCCGTGTGTTTAGCGTGGTGTTAGCTCGATCGCGCCGTCGCGCATTTCGTACGCCGCGATTTTAGAATCGGTTTTTATTATTATTTTATCGTAGTTATATTTCACCGGAATGTCCGAACTGGATTGACGTGCGCGTCTACGTTTTATCTTTTAACCCGTTCGCAGACGAATAAACTATGCTGTCCGTCATGAACGATCTGCCGGACGTACAGCATCAACCGCCCGTGAGTCCAGCGCACAGCACCGGCACGATTACCCGGAGGTTTAGCAAGGGGTTTCAATCGTGTCTGAAAGGCGCCCGCGACGATTTTGACGATTTAGATGTCAATCAAGGTAAGAAAAGCAGGATGGCCGTGGTTTACCTTCTTATATAATTAATATAATTATGCATACATCGGTCGATTGGTATCCTTTGATCCAAACCTTTTTTCCGAGTCGTTTACTCCGAAAAAAAAAAACGCCAGATGCTCATAAGATCTTCGATACTGAAAGTTATTTGTTCGCGATCTATTAAATTTTCCAGTCCTGAGTGAAAGTTTTCTTCAGTTCCCATATTTTTATTAAAAAAATTCGAATTGAATCACCGGTGGTAATAGCTGGGTAGCCAGTCGCGTTGTGATACTCCCGAATTTTTCAATTAGCGGATGTTGCTACTAAATGCATTTGAATCTTAAGGTTACTGGGTTTTATATGCTTGGCTGGGTGATTAATGATTATATTATGACTCTCGACAGTGATTTAGACAGATTTTTGAGGTTACTCTGCTCAATCAGAGCGCGTAGGTAAGCCGACGAAACAAACAACCGAGAGAAGATATGGTCGACAGAGAAAGGAGAAGAACAGTATTAGGAGTAATATCTAATATTATAATATTATATTTTTATAACTTATTTATGTTTGTTTATTGAATTATTATATTATATTTACATGTGGTGTAGACTGTAGTGGTGGGGCACGGTTATAATATATAATAATATAATAATATAATACTTGTATTAATGTATTATATTAATGTGCTGGATAAGAGGGTTTTTGGACCGGATAACCGGAAGTTTTTAATACGATAATCTGACGACGGTGGCAGACCGGAAACGGTTAGGCCTGAGCTCATTGTCAAACTGGTCGTTTGTAAAGTTCATTTTTATATATTTTCTTCGCTAGTCCGCGCGATTCTGCCATGTGGCTAAACGCCGTTTTGTTTAACATAAATCCAAGTAAGAGAATCTCAGAGTTCGTCTACCACATGTCCACACGTGTATCGTGTATGTGAGTTATAACTTATACCGTTTTTTTAATCGCAGAGTCACCAGCACGATTCACGACATGTGGTCGCCAAGGGATTCAACTATTAATTTAACAGAATTGCCAAAAACTTAAACTTGCTTGCAAACATAGTAATACCGTTACAATTTACTTTTACTGTGATTTTTAATATCATAATCTAAAGTTCATAAATTACATAAAAATCAACACGTGTAGGTAATGGAAAGTAAAAAATAATAAATGTTATCTGTTATAAGTTATAACATTAATTCGACGGTTATAAATTCTGATAGTTATTGAACAGACTGCCAATAATTATTATTTGGCCGTTACCCGTTTGTTTTGTTATTATATATATAGTTGATTATTATCTCTGTGAAATTGATTTCTAGAGTTTGATTTGTTTTTGTTTTTCAATGATTGTGGTTCAGAGGTATAGAATACAAATATGTATACATTACACAGTTTTATATTGGATAGTATTTAGTCATTTAGATGTTTTATTTATTTAAATAAATTAGTAAGTTCTGTGATATAACTTATAACATATAATAATATGTAAAATGTAATCATTAATATAACATTGTACACTATGTAGTATTACTTATTAGAAAATTCCTTAACTTTTCCAACAAGGTTAAATAACCGCTAATTGAAAACTATCATTAACCGTCATACATTATGATACATAACATGGAGTATGTATTTTAGAAATATAACCGAAACACATTCTATAATATCCTAAACAAACTTTGTACTGGGTATTAAAATTTATAGAAGTGTTACTGTGTTAGGTATTTATGTGTAATCGTATTAAGAAAAAAAATATTTTCTCATGAATGTAATCAGAACTTTTTCAAAAAGTTACACTGCCCGAACTTTTTAAATTACTTTGTTATCTTGTCTCTTTCGTATAATATAAATAAATGATAAATCTAAATCTGAAAACTCAAAATGAACGAGATTAATAAATGTAGGGACCAAACAATTACATATATTGCATAATATATTCATGAGTTTTCGTATTTTCATTTGTCGGGACTTGTAGAAACACGAGCTATAATTAATATCTACTGATATCCGAATAAAATAAAAATGAACGCCCGTGAATTAATGTAAATTTAACTATGCCCTTGTTATTTTCTTTTTTCACTATCGTCATGTGGGTCAAACGCATTTCGGCACCCATTCTGTTTACCCGTTTACCCGCTATCTATGATGTGTATTGCCGTATGGTAATAAAATAATTGGCACATTCCACGATTGGTGCAAAAAAAATTGATCAAAGCTACAAGGCACCGGCGCGCGACACAAGTAATATTCAATTTTAAATATTATCGCGCGGACCGGTCCATTGTTGTGGATAGATTTTGCTCGTCAAATACGCGTACTTTCCATGCGACTTTCTCCTATTCAACCAGTTCGACGGTTGTGTGCGTTTTTTTATATGTATCGCGTGTATTACAATATTATACGTATTCACTGGATTTTTTAATGCAACCGTGTACCAGTCACTAAAAGTCAATAATATTTTGCATATATAGATAATTAAAAGTCACGGTTTCTCATTTACACCGATCCATCGATGATTATAATGATTTCTTTTTTCACCGTGTATATTAATGCTTGGTGTGTTCTATACCATTTTTAACGCATTAAATATAAGTTTTATACTTGTCGTAATTTTAATACTTTAAAACTTTATTGAAACAACATTATTAAATATTTAAATTATAATTTACCTATATAGCATAGGTCGATCATTCATCATGATTCATGTTACATCTATGGATGACATACGGTACATAGGTAATATGCATGGTTTGTTCGTTATTATTGAATACAGACGATATATTTATTCTACCTACCTAATACATTCAATTGGTCTTAGAAATATTATAAACTTAATATTCGAATACAACTGATAAATTAATTAATTCTATTGGATACTACAATCGATCTTCATACCGAATTATGGAAAATAATGGAAGATTACTTGCGATTAAACATTTAAAACGAAAAACTGTTAAGAGGCTGACAGGCGCACTATTCGTTTTCTCTCTCTGGCTCACACGCGCAACATAGACAAAATGCATTTACGCAAAATCATTTGTCTAAATATTGTCTCAAAACAATTTAAATATCATTTAAATTTACAACATTTTTTATTCATTTTGAAAGTCGAATACAAAGTCAAATAATAATAAAATATAAAATCAATATGTCATTCCCTCAAAAATATTATTCTCTATCTTTTTTGTAATAGGCGACTTTACTCTAAGATTACTTAAACGCATAGAAAAAATGATTTTGCGTAAATGCGTTTTGTCTATGTTGCGCGTGGGTCAGAGAGAGAAAACGAATAGTGTGCTGACATCCTCTTAACCCAACCTTGAAATGTGGGGTGGTTAAGACATTGAGTACGGTCATCCCTTTTCTAAATAATCTTTCCAATTATCGTGTGTGTGCCATTTAGAAATTTATTTTCGTATAGGTATTAAATTCATCGTGAATGGATTTCAAATGATTTCGAATAATAAAAGTTCAAGATATATATTTTTTTAACTATCACAGTTTTTATGCGTTGATTACAAGGACAATATTTGTTTTTTTTAATGATAGCAATGATAATTGTGCCCGTGCGTTAGGTGATACGTATACCTATTGTTTGTTTTTCGAACCCGCCGACGACAATTAACAGACAACGACTTTATAAAAATATACATTATAATTACATTATTATATAATATAGGTACCCATATAGCAGGCAATTCGGTCGGGTGTTAAGCCAATGCTACTTACCACGATGACGTGACCACGTAGATATTTTATACATTTTTTAATATATAATAATATACAATATACATACATAGTATACATATTTACATTTATACTCCGATATTGATATATTAAACATTTAAGTTCACTCGGCGTTTGTACAGATGTTGCTCTCGTTGTCGTATGATATATCCATGTATTATACAGTATGTTATTTATGGGAAAGTCACCTTAGTGCTTGCACTTACAAATGGCAATTATGTAGAGTAGTTCGTGTAAAACATTTATATTTAATTTATTTTTTTGTACTAAATACATTATTTCTGTACTCCAACGAGAATTTAAAAAAAAATGTTTTTTTACCATGATAGTATTGCAGTATTGACAGCATTTTTAATTAAATTACATAATGTATCCTATAAAAACAATATCATGCTACGGACAGGTCTGTGACCTTAAAATAACCCCTGCGAGCACGATGCTCATAATATAATAATAATGGTACCTAATAACAATAACAAAAATAACAACACTCAACTCGCGACAACAATATAATAGCCATGCGCCTAGGAATTGTTGATGATTCTGCGTGATAAGATTACAAGTAGATGTTAGTTACCAGTCTTCGACTGTTGCCAAATCGGTTTCTATTTTAAATTATTTGAATTAGATCTATTGCCCTAATGAATTTACAATAAATGTGTTTTTAAAAAAATCACTAATTTTTTGGGTCAGTAATAAATCTCAGCTATGGGTATTTTTAAAGTTTTGAATAGTTTTTGTCTTTTTGAGGTACCTACTTTTCAAGTAATGTACCCCATGTACAACGTATAAACAAGGAATCTATATATTTCTAACAGAAACTCTTGATATATTTTTTTTTCGAACGAATCGGCGTGTCTGTCGCTTTCAAACTGTATAATATAGTATATTATACACGGTTCGGGTTTAAATCCGAAAAACTAAAAAGGGGACGAAG
Source organism: Acyrthosiphon pisum (assembly GCF_005508785.2). Lineage (NCBI taxonomy): Eukaryota > Metazoa > Arthropoda > Insecta > Hemiptera > Aphididae > Acyrthosiphon > Acyrthosiphon pisum. Next base: position 62,016,141 of record NC_042495.1, read on the forward strand.
CAAAGGAAAACTCGATTATATGCATAATTGCTATGCTTTTACTATTGTCGTGCCTATACAACCATTGTATGTTGTATAATTGCTAAAAAAATCTCAAGGTTTGGTTCATTAGCCGTCGTTGGGGGAGTTGGGTCGACGTTAGCGGATGGACGGACAACAGACGCGTACAATGTTAATTAGCTGACCGAGGACGACCGCGTACGTGACAGACGCCGATCGCGCGCGAGGGGCACTTTTTTAGGAGAATGTATATACATACTATATGCGTGTGTTTAATAATTATTGTCAGTGTTGTTACCGTGCCTATAATAATAGTGATAATCATATGATATATCAAATTGTGATCACGAGTTTGACATTTTCAACGTGTTTCCAAATGTTTTCATTTCTGACGGACTAATATAGTAATATTGACTAATATATAATATGTATTGTGTATTTTTGTATTTGTGTACTAGTTACAACTTACAACACGCTACACGTCGCGCGTACTGCGAATTAGCAAACAATTTACCATTGAAGTCGAAATCGTACCTGTTGTAGCTGATATTTTAATATTTTTTAAAAATAGGGAACTTCCTAGGTCATAGGACATAGATCTCCCATCATAATACTAAAGGACCAGAGTACTAGCCGTATATATAAATATATAGTTATAAATTATAACGTATCACCATAATAATGTAGGTAGGTGTGTGTTAAATATTAGACATTAAAATGCAAAAATCGTTCGACTTCAGTGATAAAAAAATATATATACATACCTTTTTTTTTCCCTGTTTGAACCGACGACGCAGCGGAAACTGCTTCCGCAATGCTTCCACGGATATACATACCCAGGTATATTGATATATATATATTATATATATTCATCAAACAAACAATGAACTTTTACTCTGTCGCCGCTAATAATAATAATAATAATAACATTATCTATCATTCTAAAATCGTCAACCGCTGCTGCCATCCGTATACAGATAAACGTTCTGTTGGTTTTGCTAATAGTCGAGGCAGTGTTATTGTCAAGTAGGATATTGTATTTTTATAGGTTTGACGCAATTGCATATTTTAATTATTTTTGAACAATATAGGTACTAATTAAATATACATAAATATTGTATATTATATTTTTTTATATTATTTTATACTCAATGATTGTATTATTCACATTTTCGTTCATATACGCCATACGGTATGTTAAATCGTGTCTCATATACCTATTTAGATAACGACGAACAATATTACAGCTTGCGTACCTTGGAAAATGGTAGGTATCAACGGCGTTTCTATAAGCGATTGGCTGTTGATTGACTATATAAATAAATTATTTATAATATAATACTGTAGAGCGCAGGTTCTCAAACTTATTTCCCACTTTGAGAAAGACTGCTGTAGAGCTGTAAAGCCTCAATAACCGAAAGCTCAAGGGAAATTATAAAAATTTAACTTAAAAATGTTACGAGTTATATAATATGCCTCTAATACTACTTATAAACACTTAAAGAGACAAGAAACAAAATCGAGTTATGAAGGTTTTCGAGTTATTAGGTTCGGGTAATCGCGACTCGACTTTATATGGCATATTATTATAATAATATGTAATATGTGCACGCGCCGTGCGAACAGGTGTGAACTGCGAACTCGACAATACCTCACCAAATATGTTACTCTCGGTCCAGTGCCTTATTTGGAGAAATGACAAATCGCATTCTCAAATATTAATGCTATAAGAACTCTACTGCTTATAATAATAATAATGGTAATAATAATAGAGTTTTATCGCAATTTGTAGTGATAATTATACCTACTGTGTAAACGAACCTAATAACTATAATAAGTCATACTGCAGCGTTGTCATTGGTAAATTACACTACTGTATAACGACATCCGTTTTCCGTACTATTTTTATGTATATAGATGGTATGAAATTACCTATTCAAATTAAATCTTAGTATCGAGTCGGAGGAACACAGTGGTTAGTGGTAATACCTAATACGTGTGCACCCCTCCCTATAATTGCTCGCTACAGTTTTAATGAATCATATTTTAGTATTCATTATGCCCACTGCACTTTTCGATTTATCTGAGCGCGCAGTGGTTATAAGCTTATAAAGTTACAACTTATAAGTCGTCTCCGTGTAGCATCATAAGTTTTTCTCCGACTTAATAATATCTCAAGTAAACAACCGGTAATTAGGATGGCAACGAATAACGATTGAACGATTATCAACGTTCTTACCGGTAATTTATCAAGCCGCAGTTTATTATTTCAATTCAATAATAATAAACGATTATCGCGAAACGTGAGTAATAAATAATAATAAATATTAATTTATAGGTACATTATTCCTATTAGTTTGATTGTCATAAACTAATAATGGTAGAACTTATAATGCCGTACGGTTTATTAATATGATTTTTACATAATATTTAAATTTTATAGGTATATCATATTATGCCGTATAACATTTATAAATTATAACTGCAATATTGATTACCAAGGTATGTTTTATCGTAAATGGTATATGATACTGTCATTATAGATTCTATTCGTTTTACACTTTACCGTAATAATGAATATTATTATTGTTTCATTTATTTATTTATATAAATTAAGTGTTCAAACATAGAGTGCCCGATCGAAATACAAATTAGGTAGTCGGTGTGCTGATGAGTAACCAGACGGACACGACGTCTCATTCGTTGTCCTATCTCGGATTTTTTACCCCCGCAAATCATAACGCACTTAGATTCGTTAGATTCGAAACTCTCTCAAAACAACTACGGCGTTCGAACCTGAACTGTGGTTTGACGTGGGTGTATGCTGCCATATGGCGAAGAGTTAGGACACGAGTATAATATTGTTATGTTTGCGGCGCATTAGCTATATGTTCGCGTGTCACTGTATTCTAATTTCTAAGTACTACGGGTACGAACGACTAACAAGAGTAACGGCGGAGTACGCCGATGGCTTTTTTACACGTAAATACAATTTGAAAAAAAAATAGTAATAATAAAATAACACGTGCCGGTTGGGGACAAAACGCCGTAGCGGGTGGCGCAGTGCGAATTCTAAACTTAGAAACGGCAAGTGGAAACACACTACCGCGGTTCGCTGTGATAGTCAATACACCCTCATATACATATTTTACAGGCGTAAAACGTGTACAATCCTATATTGCGGTATAATAATGTGCGTTTAAAAGTTAGTGTGAACAGTGTATTATAATAATTATACATATCGATTTATGTGTGTCTCTGTTACCGTGGTGTACCCTGTATTCGATATAATGTGCTGCCTGGATACGCGATGACGGCGGTGAGTCACCTGGTCTATGAATAATGCGTTGGGCGCTTTGAATTCGAATTTATACACTGCAGCTATCGTCGGCGGCACTCGCCAGCAGCAGCAGCACACCGAGTTACCGATTAGGCCGTTTAGGTTAACTTACTATTATATGTGTGGTGTGTGTACTGTTAACGTATTTACGTACACTCAATATTTTATAATATTTATATTGGTAATTGTGACTTGTGAATCTTCGACCGGAGAAACATCTGTTTCGTGTTTGCGTATATCGCACACGGGTAATAATAATATTATCGTATAAATCCGTTTCCGCCATCCATAACTAGGTACTATTGTCTATTATACTACTATAGACATGGTAAGACGGTAACTCCAGACCTGTCGTTTAATTAAATAACTGTCGTTAAATTGTTCATAAACTGACGGTATACATTTTTATATTCGAGTGCTAGACCTATCAAAATCTATATACTGTTTGGGTGCGCTCGAATGACGAATTTTATCGATTATTTTGTACAATAAACGCGCTGTTACAACTTCTACTTCGTTTGGAATCATCACTTACTTAATTACCTATATATTGTGTTCATTAATTTTATGAAACTAGGCGCGCCGATCTCTAGTGGTAACCGCCATTAATTGCTGGTGAACGTTATACACACATACAAGTTGGAGAAATGTTTCTATTACGAGTAGCGTATTAGGAAATAATAATAACGAGCCTATTATGTTATGCTATCGAGTATATTACACGCCTTGTATTTTTTTAATCTAAATTACCCGATAATAGTTGTATAGGCACATGAATCGATAGTGTAGGTATATAATAATAATAATGGTACGTGCATCGACGTGGTTTAAGTGTGTAACTAACACTTCTGCATTGCTCTTGAAATTATTTTATTAGCAGTTAGGACAATGTCGTTGACATCATAATACTAGTTAGCCACTTAGGTATTGAAAATATAATATTTTGGATGCATTTTAAGTTTTAACCATGTACGAGTGTTTACTAGGAACTGCTTACAAGAACAAGATCGTCAGTGAGAAGTGATTGGTAGGCCACCAGCAACCCTTTATTTAATTTGGGTGACTAGGTATTCGTTTATAACCTATAAACTACTATTATGTGATTTAATGTGTTTTCAAAAGTCAAAAGTCAAAACCAAAAATTGCATTAACCGATAGATTTCATAATGTCAAAGTTCAAACTTTCAAAGCGTGCATTTTGTATTTTTCATATCTTAACGATGATTGACTTGCAAGACCTAAAATTAGTTCACTGTCACTTGAATCCACAGCTGGTATTTAGAACCATCGTAACTAATATCATATAATAAATAATAATATTATTTATAAATGCATGTTGTATAAATATTTTATTAATATTTATATATATTTATATATTTTTTTTTATTTTATATTTTTATAAAATCTTTTGTGTTAATAAATTAATAATTATTACTTACCAAAATTCGTCACACGCGTCTATACCAGTTGTATATGTGTAGGTAAAGATATAATATTATAATACTAATATATCATGTATATAGACATGTAGTGACACGTCAACATATAATATTATGTTTTAATTTTTATTGGCGTAACCTAAACCGTAGGTTCTGCAGGTTATTATGGTAAATCGCGGCTATTGTGATATCGGATAATGTCCACTGTTAAAATCGTAATGTGGCATTGTCGTATTGACGCAGTATTGGTTCTGAAATTAGACTTTTTTTAATTATAACTAATAGATTAAACTAATATAAAAATAAATATTATATCTAAACGATTTACCACACGTCCACACCTATGGCCCGGACGCCCCCATATTGTATGGTAAATTAGTAATCGCCTGACCCGATTAGATAATATTTCGATCATACGCTTGATTTCGATTCACCGATCGCGTTTACTGTAAAATGTATTGTCTGTAAAGTTAACTCTGTTTATTGTTACGTACATTATCAATATAATTCATTATAATATCATTCATACCTGTCATCCTAGTCGGCGACTCGTTGATGATGGAATGATGGATAATATTATTATAATAACACCATTATTTTATCGTGTTCACTTGAATTATGGAATTATACTAATCACAATCCACGTCGATGTTTGCACTATCAAACGTTTTTTTTTTTTTTTTTAAGCCATAATTCGATCGGAAAAATAGACCGACAGTCTTGTGGTTATTCTCAGAAACTCTGCGAAAGTACGTTTTGAGGGGTGAGAAAAAAATTGAAGGTTGTTGTCGTTATTTATTCTCCCCGTAACTAACCAGTAAAATCGTGACTGGTTTTAAAAAGATAAAATTGCAAAATAAAAAATAAACTATGAATGGTACACATTCGACATCAAATTTCCTGATTCATTCTTGTGTTTCCGAGAATACAACCCCCAATTGATCAACACTAATTAGATGTTTTATTACAAATTACTTTGAATGAACCAACGGGCAACGAGTGGTAACGCTAACCGATGCATGAGGAATTGACAATAACTTATATATTCTTAAATTTTAACATAGTATCTTAACTACTAACAAGACAATTTAATTATAATGAGTCAAATTAACAACAAAATTTAGTTTTAAATTACTTCAAAAATTAATATTTGATACCCTATATTGATTTCTGATATAATTTCTTTATTGGAATCTTATACATTCATCGTTACGAACTGAGAACGATCAAATTGTGTAGATAAATCTGATAAAAAAATTATTATTTAACTTCAGAAGTAGAATTTAGTAGTTATTATCATTATCCGTGTTATACGAGCTCGTTCATTGAATGATCTTAAATATTTTTATATTATTCTTATTTTATATAAAAGTGTTTATTAAACAACAGCTAATTTAATTATATTGTATTAAATTATATATACTTTATAAGTTTATAATAAGTACATAAATATATTTTATTTTACTTAATAAGTTTATTTTCAATGTTTATTTGAAGTTTTATACTTTTATGTTGAATACTACTGAATAGTAAACTTACTTTTGTTGTTTGTTATTTAGTTTAAAAAAACTCGTATTATAGATGGTATAATGATTTTGATTAATAACAATTAATTTTAATGGTACTTGGTATAATACAATTATATAATTATTTAAAACAAAAAAAGTTTCAATCGAATCTAAAAGCATTATAGAAACAAATAATGGGGTGAAGTCAAATGAATAAAATAAAAAAAATAGATCAATTATACGCAACTATATACGTTATACTATACGTTTAATTACATTTAGTTGTTACAGTATTATAGTAATATAGTTAGACATTTCAGTTTAAAATGTATTTTTACTGTGCATAATAATATAAATCTTTAATTTTATTTTTTAATAACGTCTGTAGGTTTTTATTTAATAATATTAAAAACAATAAGGATTAAAATAATTTCTTTATGTATGGATTTCTAATTTGCTTGATTTTCAATTTAAAATGTATGTTTATGAATGCATACTACGTAGCATAAATCGTTAAGTAAGTATAGATACACTTTTAAAAATTAAAATATGTTTCAATTATTTAATTATTTAATTATTTTTTTACCTCCGATTTTCCAGGCAACCTGCAGCTTTTTTTGCGTTCAATAAAATATGCATTATATTACATTTTTTTTCTGAATTTTACCAACTTTATTATTAATTTAAAAAACTATAAATAGAACCGACCCAAGTCTATTGAATAATAATTTTGTTGTATAACTTAAACTAACCCCTAGGGAAATAACGTATACCCAATGAATATAATAGGGACCCATGACCCATCACTATTTTCAATTTTTCAATATCACCCTATTGCCTGGATGGCTGATACGTTATATAAGGCGAAGACTGTAAGCATTTATTTACTTATTCAAAACCGTATGTCCGTATCTGAGTATCATTTCCTACTTAAACACTTTTAAAATACAATTTTTCGTTAAGTAATCAAAAATCTCGAAAAAATGTTGATCATACTTATTGAAAAGCTGTAAAAATTTGATATGAAAATGGTCGGTTCAAATAAAATAATCAAGTTTTTGTACTATTTTTTGTCTTGAATTGGCGTCACATTATATATTACTGTCACTGAGACTGCCTGCGAGAAAAAAATAAGGCTAGCGTTCAAAATCGTATTAAATACGGTCCAGATACTCCTCAAAAGCTCAAGTTTTGCTTTGGCTAAAAATAGGTCAAAGTTGTATAATATTAGCCGCAAAAAATGTATTTTTGGAACAAAAATTATCCTCCCGGATTACCAAACTAGATTATACGGATTAGGCGAATTGTACGACGAAAAAATTAAAATATATTAATAACGTATAGTCAGACTCAATGTGGTAGATAGTAGGTAATAGGTACGTCGTGCCTGCGATAGGCTGCTGTATAGCATGTGTGGCCATGCCATATGTCCTTTCATCAATCATACGTGTACACATTATAATAATTATAATATATTTTATTGTATATTATATAGTGTTAGCATTATAACCGATCTTGTCGAAAGACACTTCCACCGAAAATCGATTAAATGCCATAAATTCCTCGGCTTTATAATTTAACAAATATATATATTATATATTATATATTATGTATATTGTACATAAGTACATAACCCATATCAACAATTAACATGGGTGTAATAATAATAATGCGCGGGTATATTAAGTTATATGTATAAGTTCACGTATATTTTCTCTTGTCACGATTCATTATTATCACGAAAATATTCTACTCGATATCTCATAAAACGTTAATTATACTAATATACTATGATAATTCTTATTATGAAATTTTACGTTGTCGTTATTCAACTTTTATACAAACACTGTTCTTATGAATCCAATTAAAAAAAAAAATAATAATTGTGGTGAATTAGAACTAAAAAAAATAAAAGGCTTGACCTTAACATTAACGTACGTGTAACAAGAAATCTTGTATGTGTTCATTATTATAATATTACCTAATATAACCTTCCTAACATCATTACATTATTATTAATATTATTAATATTATTATTATTATTATTATTATTATTATTATTATTATTATTATTATTATTATTATTATTTAAATATTTCATGAAGTGCTTTTAGTGAATAGCTTCTTCATCAAGCCAACCATGACCAATGACCTATAATTGTATTATCCCTCCATTGTGCTTATTGTTATTATTTTTTATACAGATTGTACAAATAAAACAAATATGACAAAAAAAAAAAAAAATATTTAAATATTCTTGTATTTAGCAATTATTTCTCAAGTGCTCAAAAGTGCAGAATATATTTTATAAAATTGCATTGCATAATATATAATTATTTTAGAGGTACTCGGTGTTTGGTTGTAGACTTGTAGTGTAAAAAGTAAAAACACTGACAAAACGCAGACATTTTAAAAGCACAATTTCCCGTCGGTTGCCACAGGGTGGTCGAAGACAATATAAAAACCTACGCTTTCCATTTTAAAATTGATATTTTATTTCGTATCGAATTTCGTCACAGTTATATACGCCCAAAAATGGTTAAATGCGCTCGTCGATGACTTAACGGCGGCGTGGGCTTCTCCGGGTTTCTGTTACTCCTCCCCGCCAATCCCGAACGAAAAGAAAAATATAAAAAATAAGTCTATAAAAATTAAAAACAGACTACTTGCTATGATAATGGTGACGAATTTTGAAAACAGTACGAATATTACAAATACGAATATACACACGGTCGCCTCTCTGCCACTAATTGTATTATTATTATTGTCTAAACAAAAATGCTTTTAAGCGCGGCAATTACACGCGGAGAACGAACAGCAATCTGAAATACGGTTTTTACTTTTGTTGGAGTTTTGCCAACCCCTCTTCGTGGCGTCGTGTTGGGAGGGAGGACTTCTAATTATATGTACAATGAAAATAATAAAATCCGTTTCCGAGATTGATGATGGAACGTGTGTATATAATATGGTTGTGGTGTGCACTGTGCATGCATGTGGAGGGATACGAGAACGATAGTGTTCCGAAACCGGAAGAACAATGGGCAGACACAGTGCTCGATCCTCATCGTTGGTCGTTATCGTCTCGGTATCGCCCGTCAACAGGAGACCGGGTTGTCATTTTCTTCTTTTTATTATTATTATTATTATTATCATTATTGGTACGCGTCTTAACGGTAAATGGCTGTGTGCGGGGATAAGATTAAATTTAGAAACCGAAAACAGATGTGTGATTTTAACAGTGATGAGAATTACGAGGCGGAATGGGAGGCCCGGTGTGTATATTATTATAATAAGGGATCGTATGAGCCACCGACTACTGCATCATGCGGGCTAAAACCGTAGGACGCAAAAGGATAGTCGAACGGAACCAGTGAGGAGGTGGTGGAGTGGTTCGGTCTAGTTTCGAGGACCGACGGATACGGGTACAGTATACAGCTACAAACAATATGTTAATATATTTTATACATATAGGTCTACTTACGGCGCCGCTGTTGTGTGTTACCATGTTTACTTGGTGTTTATGCGATACGTCCTATTTGTAGTTGTAGTCGTTGGTTGTATCTAGAACGATTTTGGTCTTAGGATGTTTCTGGGAAAATCTTTTTTCATACCTACTTAATAGTTTATAGCGCACTTAAAAAAATATTTATTTCTACAAAAGCGAGTACGTCAGGAGTGGTAGCAGCTGTATCCCCCGTAACAAAATAAATTAATGATCAATTTTAAACAAACCAACCAACCGAAAGAAATAATGATAGTAATAAAAAGAAAAACAATTGTTTTGTTGTCAAATTGTATTTATGTACATCTATCATGCCGGTAAAACTGAGTAATTTGATGTAATATTACATATAGATTAGATTTTATTGCAAGATCATATCGTATACCATAGTATTATAGTAAGAACAAGAGTGCCGTTGTACTTAGTCTCAAATCCCAATATCCACCTACGACTGTTCGTGTAGGTAAAATATTACTGTCATTATTTCCAATTGACATTTTCTAGAGCTGATGATAAATCTGTTTCCGTGTGTTTGGCAACCGTTAACAATTGATGATCATTTACCAGCATTTTACGATTGCGGATGTTGAGCTAATTTTAAACAATATCGATTGAGAATCGCAGTTACTTTTGTACATAGTTTATAAATGTCTGAAAATTATAATGGACTGTGTGCTGTAAACACGAGAAATATAATATTATATAAGAACGACGTTGTGCTTGGAACCGTTTCAAAATTAAAATAAGACGATTCCGATGCCGCGGCCGTTTGAATAATGGATGTAATCTTTTATTAAACTCTGAGCTTTTAACATTTCAATTTTAACTCGTTGATAAATTTCGCGTACGCGATTGCTGATTCCTCTCGAGATATTATACATACTATATTATCCACCGCCCTCGCTACTACGTCCTGTCGGATGCCGTAGTTATAATCATATATAATATGCGACCATAAGATTTATGTAAAAGAAAATTTGCGGACGCGATAAAGTGCTCGACCGCAAGCTCAAAGGTATATATTATAGACTTATTTTTCGCACGGTAAACATTGTTGACGTGTGTTGATTGTGGTGTGGCCGTGTATGACCTTTTTATAAAAAAAAGCCATCGTGTTTCGTTTTAATATAAATCTGTTGGGGCACGACGTGTGAGCCCGTTGCGTGTCGTAAAGATACAAATTATAATATTAATAATATTATTCAAACAAAACGCAAATAAATATCACGAGAGCGTGTGTGTATAATAAGACATTTTCGTAGGTATGTCGCATGTTAGGTCGTTCGAACACAGTGGTGAAGTCAGACGTCGTGCGAATGTTTGATTGTCTCTCGTGTAAACTTATACTGATGATCACACTCTTCTATGAACCACAAGCTTATAATCTATTATATAATAGAAACGCATGTCATATCGCATCGGCATGTTGTGCAGAACAAAAAACGCTGTGGTGCTCGCTATCGGGCAGCGCAAATTTTTGCGAGTTTATTTTTTTTATCACAATAGTGATTTATTCGCTTATTGGACGAATTATACACACCGTGTATCGGATAACATTAATGGAAATAAAAAAAAAACCTTAAGCTGCTACGATAATAATTGATCGGCACGCGGGAAACTATACAAGTGCTAGCGATCGTTGCCGCCGCCGTCTTGATATATCATTACATATGGTATAAGCCGGTCCGACGGCGGTGTTGGATTCCTGCGTGTATATAATATAACCATATTATAACCATTGTTCGGATAAAAAGTCGCGTGTGTGTTGGGCTGAAAATAATAATAATCATATAATGATGGAAAATAAAATGCCCACGGAACTAGAAACGCGGCGAGTATAATATATAAATTACATTGTATAAACGCTTCCGCCATATACGATAGCGACACACATTCTCGCCGGCGACCCAGTGTGTGTATCGTATATATGTGTTTGTGGTTTAGTGGTTATGCGTCTATTTTCTTCCATTAATCATCACATCGACCTTGGCAGTAGTATGCCGCGGTTCGTTTTATTTGAGTAGAGAAAAAATTAAAACTTTACATCTCTCCGACCTCCGTCTTAACGACCCGTCGCGTTGTATAAGGCCACTTATATGAACACTTGCAGCAGTGAATATTCAAGCATATAGGTAGGTACTTTATTTGGTATGTGTATTATGTACAACAAAATTAAACGTTTTAGGAAATAAAGGGGATGATTCTCAAACAACAATATTACTATAATAATAATAAGTGCCACGATTTAAAATTAAAGTTAACTGTTCTGAACTACTGTGCGGCATGTGCTTATTGTCTTATCCTTCTCCCTACCTAGCAATAACTGCGGAGAAGACGACAAGAATATTATGTGTACCGTGTACCGAACTGACGATCCGCCGACCAAATTCTTCGCGGGACTCGGTTAAGAAGTTGTAATCTTGTGGTGTGTACGCGTACGCAAGTAAACGTCACTAAAAAAGTAAAACATGTCAAAAATATAGTAGGTATTAAGATTAACACTACGCTGGCAAATAAAATAATATAATATTTGTGTACAAAAAAAAATGTGAAACGATTTTATTCAACCGCGGTGGTGCGGTCTGTGAGAGGTCGTTTACCGCGGTCCAATTGTTTTAGGCCGCTTGGGTCCTCCGTTTTCACGTCGTGTACTCTGCGCACGAACCACCCCCGCCGCGCCCTACGGTCAGCGAAAAAACAGATTTACGTTTATTATATATTATATATATATGTATATATATACATATATATTGTCGCAATTTACGATGTGTTCAGATAGGAAAGCCGACACTCAACTGCAGGGTCAAGAAACCTCATTGTTCTATTAGTCATGGCCAGAGTTGCTGTGTCTTTGATCACGATGAGTCTCTTCATCCGCCGGGGATAAAAATTCATCTTAATCACAACGAGCCCGACTGTGTCTGTGTATTACAAACACTCGTGTGCACTCTGTATATTATATTACATATTCAGCGCCCATTCTATAGAACTCGTCATATAATATTATACAAAATTATAATGTATACCTATATATATATATAGTCTGTCTCCGCGTCGCCAGGCCTTTATAATCTCCTATGTATATATAATATGATGTATTGTATATAACTATATAAGTATTACAACAATATCTCATTATGAGACGCGCATTAAAAATTAATGCATTATCGCATTATACGCCCGCGATAATCACGCGAACAAAAACAATAACAATCGAAAAAAAACCATCGTTGGTCGTCCCGCAGCCTCCCGCCGCCATGCGATTCCGCTGTGGTTTCGGCTGCTGTGTGTACCTGCGGCAGTTATAATGCTTAACCCGAATCGTCCTATAATTTTATGTAGATGGGTTCTTTGCCGCCACCGCGTATTTTATACAGGACTATAGGTACGTCATAATATTATTATAAAATCATACGAACGACGTTGCGAAATAATCGTCCGACCGTTTTTCGGGTGCAGCGGGAAGAGCTAATTCGATTTGTCACGCCCGCCGGAAAGGTTTGAAAAGTTTTCACGATTCGCACTGTTGGCTTGCCCGATAATATGTTTCATTTATTTTTTTTTATCGTAATACAAACTCCTCGCGGAACTGCGTAATGTTTACAGTAATAATATACATGCATATATATTAAAACATTATATAATATACTTAAAGGTACCTATCAGTATGCATGCGTAGCGTAAAAACAAATCGAACATCATGATAGTTGTTGTACAAAACTACGTTTTTTATTTGATTTTTATTGGTTCGTTAATGTTTCACACGCCGTGTAAAACATTCGTTTACATATTATTATCGTGGTACGAAAAACATGCAGGTCTTTAACATTTTTTCCTTCGTATAAAACTCCCTCCCTTCCGACATTTAGTTAACGATCATATAGGGAGATACCTAAAGCTACAGCTAATTTTACTATGGGATTATTCGGAAAACGTGAAAGACCACTGAAAGTTTCAAGATCGGCGTGGACAAAATGTGAAATACGAACCATCAATTTTCGTATAGTATGGAAATTATGTCTTCGTGAAAAGTTCGTTTTTACCGATTCAACATTTCAAAACTCGTATATTGGTCGGCCACTCCCGCGAATCTTGAAAAACACACTTGCAACGTTTCGGGACGATATATTTTTTTTCTACATAACTGCGTAATTGTCTGCATGTATATATAAAAAATAAGACGTTGTTCATTGCAAACATTTCGCACGACTTCTGTTTTCCTTCAAATTAACGTGCGCTTTCGCCGATTCACACGTCGGGTCGGTATGTTACGCTTTCGATTGTGTATTTATGCCGTGTGAATATATCTTGAATTACGTCGTCGTTGGCCAAACAAAACATGAGGATATAATATTACACAGTTTACGTAAACCTTAATGACTTTATTAATGCCTTTTAGGATGTTGAATTTAAGAATATTATATATTTCGACATTTGAAAGTTCACTATATGTAATATGTATAATGCATATAGTATATTATATTAGTAGGATTTAGGAGGCACATATTACAATGTGATCGGTTTCCGATTTTGATGCGGCGTAAGATAAGTGCAATAATTGTACAAATATTAACATCAAAATATCAAATTATGTATCTTATATTTCTATTTAGAGATTTCTATACGACTATTATACGAGTATAGTTTTTATTAAATTCGATTGTAACTATACACTGTATATGCAAAAGAAATATGAGGATGGAGGTAACGGTTAGATTTATTAATTTAAATATTTGTTTTGAACAACTATTGAATATTGATATTAGGATTTAGTACGTGCCACTCGTATAATAATATCTATTATTATTTAAAATGTCCGTTTATATTTTTTCCGAAGCGTTGTACATTTTTATGTTTGATATCTTTTTCAGTATTGATGGATTGATTTAATTATTCGAGTGTGTTGTATTTTGAATCATATGCAATCGATGTGCGTAAATATTAATTATACATAGCTCAGCTCTGAAACAGATTTTAAAAATTAATGAGAAACGTGTAGGTAATAAAAATGTTGTGCGTGAGGATGAAATATTCAGTATTCTGTAATAAATCTTATTTACATCATTTTGTGCCAGAAAAAACATCGAAGGTTACAGGCATAATGACTTCAATTTTTCACACGAGACAGACGACACCTTAATCTGGAAATAACAAACAGTTTTGTATAAATCCTTAATATTATTGTTAAGTAACTATTATTATTATTATTTTAATTAGTACTAGCTTACATTTCAAAAATTTTGTAATACTGTTGCAAATATATACCAATTATTGTGATGGCTGGAAACTACCCTGTTATTGCACATATTAGTTATTATCTATCTAGTGTGAAAATGTATTGTCTTCGCATGTCTGTATCTTGCTTCGAGATCCTTTCCCGCGTCAATCAATTATTCTATGACATTTGTTACACAACGACCAACAGTAGTACTGACATATTATGGGACGCTCCCTTTTATAAGAAATTAAATATATTTTAATTGTTAAATTTAAATCATTCTCAATATTTCATTGAAATGGATGGTCTTCAACACAAGCCCTTTGAAGCGGGGCGTGGCCGTGGCGATGGCGTCTCCTTTGATACGTGACTAAACTTTTGATTTAGTTGGTATTTGCACATAAAAGATGAACCGCATACTGCGCAATTGTCATTATTGTATGTGCTACATTATTTATTTTTTCATTACGAATGTTAAATTTGATTTATTGATAAAGAGATCAACATTTTCCTGAGTGTTCGAAAAATATTACAGTAATTCGGATTTTCAACTATTTTTAAGTTAACGGTCTACTAGCGTTCTACCATAGTCCAATCCAATAGTTTTTTTTTTCTTGGAACAGTTTTGTATTAACCATCCAACGTCTATAGCCAAGTAAGCCATCCTCTTAATAGTCTCTAAACTCTTGGCCCGCTATTTTTTTTTTTATTTAAATTGCCAATTAGTCATTCGGAGGGGTAAAATATTGTTTTAATAATATTGTTGTTTTTGCATTGTATCGGCCGAAAAAATATTATTATCGTTCCCTCGCTGTTTTTCTTTTTAAACACAATCTCTTGTAGATTTCTTGTAAATCGAGTAAAAATTTTACATTGCATGCATTTTCAGTTTTACAAAAATCTAACGGAGTGGCAACAACTACGCAAGCGCGAATGTAGCGATCTCTGGCCCGTTGGCTTCGCGCGATCGCAGTCGTATCCAGTGAATCCGGTAGATGGCGCGTACAGTTTGTCGACTCTCGATCTAAGTGCACAATATATTAATTAACTCTTGAAATGCAGTTATACATCTCGGTCGATTCACTCGATTTGATTCGAATATTCGATCTGTGTAATTATTATTTGTTTATGTTTTTATCATGAATATAATATTATAAATAACAATATAATAGAGATATACGTCATCGGAATAAATATCACACACGACTTTACGAGATCTGGTTCGTAGAAAAATTAAATAAAAAACTTTAACCTACAACGCGTTTGTTTATTTATTTAGGCTAATTGAAACGTTATTACTAGAATTTATAGTAGAACCGTGCGTACATAACATTCTCGCGAATGTGCGGACACAATATTATAATATCAGATATTATTATTATCTTATCTACTACTTCCTCTTCGTCCACGGCAACCCACCTCCACCTTTCAAACCCACACACTCGCTCACAAATAATCTCGACGAAAAAAATAACATTAAAAACGAAAAGACAATAAAAAATGGATAGACCATGTGTCCGTGTCTATATTGCTAACAAAATATATGTACCATGTACGCGCGGCCGAATGAGAAAGAGAGGACGACAGTTTTTAATTTTTATCAATGACTCCCATTCTGGGGGCTGGGGCAGAGGGTCTTATCATAAATTATATTTTGTGATTCTCATCCTCTATAACCTCAAAATATGTTCATAAAACATTATGTTTGTTGCCGTATGGCAAGCTCAAATGGCCTATCCATTCTTTAATATGACGTCGAATAAGTCGCCTGGCAAAAAAAAAAATGTCTGCGTTTGTTCCAATTTATTATTTACGAATCAAATAAAAATAAAAAAATAAACTAACTTTTCTCGCACGTGCAATTTAAACATACGTGTGTGTGCTTACACGGTAGCCGAGTATACTTATCAGTTATAATACATTCATACCTATACAATAACCATAATAATAATAATAATTATTATTATTATACACTACAAGAGCTCACGACGACGACTTGTTCAAGACTGTTGAAGTGGGCTAGTCGCGCACGGACGTCGTCCCTACTCGTACACTTATCGTTTGTCTGTTCCTAGCTATGTGCCATGTTTATTATTATTATTTATATATATATACAATATAGTATCTACTATGTAGCACACTGTGCCGTGTTATGTATTATATTATATGGTCAGATACTCAGAAGGTCCATATAATAGTTATGTTATGGTTATGGTTTGGTCTGTTATGCCCATAGACCTATAAACCAATTGGTTTATACTTTATAGGTATATATGGCTATATGTCACGTTTTGTCAGCCGTCCCAGAGTGAACATATTAATATAATAATATTAATACACATAATATTATATCGACGTAATACAATAATATTTTTTTATTACAAATTTTTTTTCTGCGAACATATTGCTGTAGTGCTAAAAAAGTCTCATGCGGCACCTTTATAAATCTGCGAATTTTTAGTTTTACGATTACCTCGTACAATAATAATTATTTATTTAGCATAATATAGTTTCTCTTAAAAACATAAAATAGAAATTTATTTAATTTCACTGATTCATATTACTATCCAATTACAATACATTTAATAATTTAACAATAATATAACACTAATGCTTTAAATACAAAAATGTCCATTCACGTAATTTTTTGAGCATTTCATGTAATTACATTCAAATAATTCAATTTTTGGTTCATTAATTTATGAGTGTAGTTTCATTATCCTATATTAACTAAGGCATTTAATTCGTTCTTTGAGAAAATATATTATACAAATAGTTGTTAACCTAGTTCTATACTGAGGGCCGAGGGGGGCATTACAGTTAAGAAAACGTAATAGTTCAGGACAATCTATGTAACCATTAACAAGTTTAATTACAAAGTTTACATACTTTATTTTCCGTCTTTCCGATGTCAAACAATCAATAACCCATAATCTATAGTAATGACGGCAACAGTCAATGCGTTTTGTGTAAAACCGTCGACTCCACTCAATTGCGCCCATTGGCCAATGCTGCTTTCAAAAGTTTCAACAATATCATGGTACAAAGCCACGCAGGCTAGTCGCTAGAGTCCTGAGTTCCCGACTAAAGTGAGTGAAGCGAGACTTGTGGCCAGCGTCCGGTCTTCGCAGTATCCTGTCCGGCTTTTTTGTTCCTTAACTTCGCGTGCGACGGACCGGCAGTTGAAAACGACTGCCGCTACAAGACGGGATCGGAACACCGTGTGAAGTTATACGGTCCGATGAGTAAGTTATATCGTGCACTTGCGGATGGCTAGGGAACCGCAAATCGAATATATCGTTATGAACCGGAACCGTTGATCCGTGTATGGTGTATTATGTATATATGTATATCAGTCAGACCGCAATAACGCCACACACACACACACACACACACACACACACACACACGAGCGTATACAGACGTTAGTATTTGTGTAATTCACTAAAAGGAACGAACGAAAAATATATAATAATATCCCGTTCGCAGGCGTGACTTCTCCCGGTCCGCGTGTTTCCAAAACCTTTAACCTTAGGTATACAATAATGTAAAAAAAGTGAACGTATTATTAGTTTGTGGTAACACATATATATTTATTATTCGTGTATACATATACCTACTATAATACGGATAGATTTATATATATGATATTATTATTGTTATTATTATTATCTATTTGCAATCGAAATTATCTCATTGTGTAAATATATAGTTATGTATAATATAATAATAATATTGCTCCACATTTACGCACGACGGCCGCGTGCTTACTGCTTACCCTTGAACAACAAGTTTTGTTCGACATCGAAATTCAAAACCCCTCTCGGGCAATAATGTTATGAGCCTGACGACTAATATAATATATATAATATATTATATATATATATATATGGATTTCGACCGCGTGACGTAGTTTGCCCGAAATCGATTATCTGTCTAATTTTATGTTCGCATTTACCTATTTGCTGGTGCAGTAGCGGACACGATGTTATTATTGCGTACATGCGCAGCGTTATTATAATATTATACGTACATCATTCGTCGAGTCTTATTGTCGAGTCAGGGCAGAGAGATTTGGAATTAAATAAATACATTATTCACGAATTTCGAATAACGTCTGTGAGGGGTGGTGAACAAAGTTTTATTATATTTTTGCCAATCCCGCTACGGATTTAATATTAACCTAGTCACGTATATATAATATTATATCGTCGTCGTCGTCGTGCATGTATGGGCGGAACCGAATCGAACATTTTTTCGATTTGCCCGACCGCCGTGCTCCGAAAAGTTTCAAAACTTTTGTAGAAATGTATGTGCACAGACGACCAAACTAGTTATACAAAATATAAAACATGTAAACGTTGGTTGGAGTATACGCCACCAGTTAGTAAAGGAGAAGTCGGGTGTGTTGCACGAAGAGAAACACGTATACTTATTATATTATTTCCTCGGTTTTATAATATAATAATATACAGTAGGCAAATAAAGGAATTTTTTTAAATGACATGTCGACACCTTAAGTGGCGAGGGTGCTTTGTAACATTTTAATTTTTTTTTTAATTATCTAGGGATTTACTCGTTTTACTTAAGATGATCAGAGGAAATTAGCTGATATTGAAATAAAAAAATGAATTGCAATATTGCTATATGGTGGAGGGGGGAGCTTTATCACCACCACTCATATACGTACGGTACTTTTTAGTACTTTATAAACAACACAACATTATTGAAACTTTAATACATGTAATATTCTATTGTTATTGTGCTTTCATATTGTATATCTTGTAGATTATAATTTGTAATATTTTACTAATTTACAAACATATTATACATTTTTATTTAGATATTTATGATTGATAATTTATTGTTCTACAAACCGTAAATGAAACGATACTAAACTAATTGTTAACTAACTATTATTGAACTATACAATTATTTAAAAAATGGTAATTATATTTTTCATAATAAGTTTTATATTATACAACAATGTCGATTGTAACCAATATTATAGTATACCAATGTGCCAAGATTAGTGTCGATGAATGTAATACCGATAGGCGATAACGGCGATAAGTTTTCATCGAGTCAAAGAGTATTATAATAAATTGTACTATAAGTTACAATGGTAAGGAGTGGCTGTGGTGTTCGGGGGAGGGATATGTTATGGTTAAAATAGGCTATAATATAGACTAAATGTGCAAAGAAATTTCCCTCTTACTGCGGAATACGCCCGTCACGGAGTAGTTAATCGCTAATTGTGTTTTCACCGCGTGTTAGGAACAACTAAGATATAATAATAATATTATTGTTATTATCATTGTTAGCGGAGCGGGGATTCCCCGCCGGACGAACAAATTAAAAAAAACCACGGTGCAATGACATCGTGGCTACTCGCCACCATCTGCAGCAGTTCGTCTCATCGTCATATTATTGTGTAATAATATTTTAATTGTATATTTCCTTCAACCCGTCCTGTTTTTGACAAAACTTGACAATTTCATCCTTGTCCGTATAGATTATAGAAGAATTCAATTTTTAAATTGTTTTGTATCCCTTATCTCCAAAATAGATATACTCATCTATAGGTACTGAATTTTGTTTTCCCCATTAAAAAAATAATATTCAATTTTAAAAACACGATGACATTCATATAGATAAAACAATAAATTAGGGACCTAATAACGATTTTTGAACTTTAATTTTCTAGAACTATCGTTGAATAACACGATGTAATTTGTGTTAGGCTTTATAATAATAATTATTGTCGTACACACTCGTAATAGTTACTAATAAGCAGTAAGTGAAAATTCTGATTGAATTCCGAAATTATACTTTCTGGAATATTATCATACTTATAGGCTATATACATTATTTATGAATAACATATCAAATACAAGTTACTATTATATATCTTCACAGGTCAGTGGTTACATAAATTTGAAGTTGAACAATATTTATTGTGTGGATTAAACTTGCCTTTAAAGTTCTTATGGACTATAGTCGGTACTTAAAGTGGCTATAAAAATGTATGAAACAGTTTAATAAATAAAATCCTTATTTGGTAGCGAAATCCAACTCCAACTCCATCTCTTTAGGGTACAAACAGATGTGTCTGTTTATAATGCTTGTCTGTGGATAAATATTTTATTTTGTGGCCGTTGACTTTTCACACAGTGAATCGTCGTTAGTGCTGTGTATCGTAATATACTATCGTATGCTATACTATAAAACATCATAATATTGTAGGACAAAACGACCGCGTTTCCGGTCGTGTGTCCCATATTATAATATTATATTGTATTATAATTTATAATATAATATTACACTCGACACAATCGTACGACGTACGGCACCCCTCCTCATCCTGCCAAAAAAGGATCTCGCACCGGAATAATATTTAATATTTTTTAAATCCGTATGATGATAACAATATTATTATTATACAAATCCACTATATACCATTTACGTACGACGATACGAGTGATGCAACGCTTTTCTTCTTTTTTGTTTTTTAATGCCTGTTTCGACTTTCCAGTATATACCGATAATCATATAATGTGACCTCGCAGTGTCAATCGAGTCAACTCATTTTGTATGATAATATTATATAGTTGCCAGCTCGTAGGGTTCCAATAATTTTAAATTTTTAATGCATTCTATTCGTCGTATACCTAATATATACGTCTACTTTTGGATGCAATAATTATAATGGAAGAAAAAAATAAGAAAAAAATTCTTCTCGTTGATCATGATTATACCATATAAAATAATATATTATTGTCATTATAGTTATACCGTTCATTAAATATAATAACGTGCAATTCAAGTAATTCAACGCTTTTTCACGCGCTCAGCATAATAATAATACATAATAACAGTATAGGTACGTCGGTTTATGGATGTTTTTATGGGGTTCGCACAATCGTTTCGTTTACGTCGACAGAGGCGGTGACGGCGGATATTTTTAAGAATTAATATTTTTGGGGCCAGTAAAGAAAACGAACCCTTCAAAATTAACATCTTCGGGCGCGTGTCACCACCCAGCGTCGGATGTGGAGGCGGAAACCATAATTATTGTATTATACGGTGTGCACGCGAGCCCATAATACTTTATAAATACGTTAAATAACAATGTATAACGATGTGATTTTAAAGACCGTTTATTCAAATCTTTTCTCGTAATCGTTTGTCAGCTGCAGACAAGTGCTTACAGCCCATTTTTTTTAACTGCATAAATATACTACGAATTTCCAGTCAGTCGGGTGAGTGGGGTGGGGGGTGGCTACCGATTTGGAAATTTGATACGCACGCGTGCCCTCCGGTCGGGTCCCGCCGCCGTACGTAAAAATCGGTCCAACTCCAATACGACAACCCTCAGAGACTTCTTCCTGGTCGACAAAATAAGAAGGAAGTGCCTGTACTTCGATATAATGAATCGAGTAATTATGTCGATTATATTTTATTCACACCTGGCGTTGACGGGTGTATGGAGATCGTCGAGCACAGATAAGTGACGACCTGAAGGATTCGATTAGATTATAGAATTACTGGAGCAAGTGAAACCGACGATAATTTTATTATTATAATATAATATTATTAATAGTATTAGTTCGAACAATGACAACGGTTTCGATCGTGTAATTTATTGCTATTGCTGAGCTATATTTCGTATAACAATAATTATTAGAGGCATTATATATTTATATTAGAGTAGGTAGTACTATTATGGGTGAATAGGTAGGTGAATAGGTAGTGAGTTTCTCTGCAGTGCTCTTTGGAGCACATTAGCACCTGTAGGTTGTAGTTGTAGTACTTCTCCGTGCAAAGTTTATAATATTTCTACGTCCGTTGAATGCCTAAAAATGACAGAATGACTTGGATGTTTAGGTATCGTTTTGTTCATCCGTCTCATTGTTGCCTGTTATTTGAATTTTAATAAAATGTATGAAAAATCATTGTGAAACACAATGGAGTGTTGTTCAAAATAGGCGCCAAGCTAAGAAAAAAAATAATATTATAAAACAACATAATAATATGTAAACGTGTAAAATCTGAATACGAACACAATGTCGTATCGAAATATTAACAGACAACAGTTGGCCAAGGACGAACTATTATTATACATTATTATTATTTATTATGTTTCCATTAATCATCTCCCAATATAATACCGTAAATTCGTTCAGTATTTATTGAGATATTTAATCATTGTATTTTCGTTCAGTGTTGTTAATGTGATGTTTAATCATCGACTACTTAATTATTTAATTATTTAATATTTATTATTCCCCTTAATATTATGTTTGTTGATCATGAAAATTGTATTTGTGCACCCGTGCATTGCCTCTTTTGGTGTGATAATTTTATACTTTGTTTCTCGTACCAATACCATGTTAATTAGTTAGTTTTAAATTTATTTTTAACATTGGCTCATACGCCGTAATAAACGTGTCAACGACGTTAATTAAATAAACTCGTTTAAATAGCTAAAAATGTAAACGCAGTATTTAACTGTTACATGTTGCTACTTGTAACAATTATTTAAACGTGCGGTAGGCTTTTGTCTGTCAGTTTGGTGGATCAGCTGTCTAAAACGTATTTTTTTTTAGTGACGAATAGAAATTTAAAATTCAGAATAATAATTATGGCGTGGATTGTGGAACACAGTCGATTATAATATTCTTCGGTTGTCTTCTCAATGCTAGGTTAACATGCTCGCAAACATCCAAAAAAATGTATTTAAGAAAAATGTAGAACAGGGGCAACAAGCTCTTGTGATAGTGAAGTATACCTTTCTCTCGTCCGATCAATCGAGCTTTTAGTCGTTTTAATCGACTTTTATTCTATTATATTCTATATATCCGTTTCGCCGTCATTAAAATTAGTAAATTAATGGAATTCAACATCCGAGGATTCACGAATTTCAATATTATTTCACTAATTGTTATCACTAAAACATTCTCAGTAGTGTATCCATAATGACAAGCACAATATTTTAATAATACTGTTATATCTAGTTCACCAACTTATTCGTACCGTGTTATATTCAAAATATTATTATTTTAATCTACTTATATAGCTTAATTATATTTGAGTTTTGAATATTTTTAATTTTTATGAACCAGTTCTTTTATTGGCTGTTTTTATTCTCTTCATTTATTACGTGACGCATTCTCGTATAATATATCACATATATATTGATTAAATGTTAGCATTGATTTTTAATGCAAATGTACCTAAATTTTTTAATTCTATATTTTATTTGCATATTTATAGTATATTAGTATTACCTTTTAACGGCCCATTTGGTTTTAGAATTGTTTTTCTTCTTTTTCAAACCTCCGACTTCAACAATTCCCAATAGCGACTGCACGACCAACGTTGTCGTTCCAATCAGCACACGCACACTCGCACGATATATATTATATTTTATCGACTAGACTACTAGAGCTATAAATCAAATTTGGTTCTGTTGAAAACCGCATTACTCAGAAAATACGATCCATTAGCAGTCGTATAAATGTCGTTGTCTGGCATATCCTATAGTGTGTACTGTATTGTGTGTAATGTGTATTATAGGTACTATTATATTATATAAAATATATAACCCAAAGAATGTGCAATTTCTTCGGTTATTATAATAATATAGGTATTTATGTCGTTTATAATACAGTATGTTAGTATATACTATTATGTCTATGTAAACTATTATATTTGTATATTATGTCAGTGATAATAATAATTATGTAGTTGTTTCCGTCTAAAATGTACAAGTCGTCACCAAACATCACTCGTCGAATATTCGGTTTGCAATCATATCAAACGTAATGGAGTGTCTATATGCTGTCGACTGACTCGGCCAACGATTAAGGAATAAAGAGGACAAAACGTCGAGTCACGTGCCCTGCTGTGCTCGAGCAAAGAGTATTTTTGTATTTTATAATGAGAGCACTTATAATTATAGTAATAAACAAATTTCAAATTTTAAATTCAAAAAACCCGTAATGAAAATGTGAGTACCGGAAACAACTCTTCGCTCGAGCATAGATTATAATACTGTTCTCTTCAAATTCGATTATATGTTAATAATTATTCGTTATTCCGATAGTAACTATAAATAAATAAATTGTATGAACAATTTGGTCCTCGGATTTTCTGTCACGCGTGTATAATATGTTTGAGATATTTTTATTTCATTTTTCCCCAAACTTCTAAAAAAGCCAACATTTTGGACATTTTTCTTTTTTTTTCTGTGGAGCCGGGGACAAGTGCCGCGAAGACGGATCGTCAAATCCGGTGCTGCAGTGTTAAACACTATAATCGTACAGTACAGTACGCAGCTGCTGCAGACGGGGCTATATATATATATATGACGATTACGCATACGGATCTAAAAGCAAAATTGTTCTCCACCGTAGTCAATAGATCCGCGGTGTATTATTTATATAAGTGTGTAGGTACACTGTGACTGTGCGGTCGTTCGGTGTGATGTGCGGCGGCGGTCGCGGTGATATGTTATTTCCCCGTCGTCTCGTCGCAGCCGACGCCACGCGGAGAAACTGGCACTGCTGCCCACTCTGCACGCACGTACACGCGACGTCGGTCGAAGGGGATCGATTTATATATATAAAATACATATAGATATACGCGCGTACATTTTATATATAGGTGTAATAATCATCGTTTCGACGAAAACTAATAATTTCACTCCGATTCCGTGCGTTTTTCCCGGTGTATGAAAATATTGAAGGGGTCGTCCGTGTCCCTGCCGCAGCGGCCGCCCCGGGCTACCAGACTTTACCTCGAGACGATGGGGTCGAACCCTCCCCGCGACGAAAACTTGCATTATATATATACACATGGCAACAGCTACCCCATTTCGCATTATACATGTGTGTTATTTCGCCGGCCGCGTACGGTTCCCGAAGACGTATACCTAATATAACATATATTATATCGTAGTGGCCGTGCAGCAGTCGTCCCGTAGGATTCGCGATAGTCTGCTCGTGGCGGGAGTGTTTCGAGCGGCGAAATCGTCGTGTGTCTGGAGGCGTAAAAAGCCTGTGTCATTCGTCCGACCGGGATCCATGAGAAACGGCACGTTTTAATTGCGTTTCGATCATTGTTTTAACGGAACATTTGGTCTTCTTCGTCTATCTACAGCTATTATAGTCGTCGTGTACTGTATTTACCGTAGTTACATAATACTACTGATTTCCGTCGTCGGATATTTCTTCGAGCCACCGCTCACGCAATTCACTCGTCGACCGCGAAACTTGTACTTCGTCGTACGTCAATATATTAAGCTATTTCATTGGGCACGGTGCTCAATGAAAACTAATGCTCAATAAATACCTATTAGTATTAATAATCAATGGTAGAGACCTATGTAGCATACTGTTCGGATGCCTTGCCCCCAACTCCCAAGTCTATCCCATCCCATCCTTCCCTTCCTAGTTCTTATACGCTTGTATTTATGAATAATACAGTTTTATTAGTGTACAATGGGGTGAGGTCGAGTCGTCGAGCCGATTAACATCAAATGCCGTTTAAACGGTTATTGCACAATACATTATTATTATTATAATATATAAAGCGTGTATGTCACTATGTCACATACGACGTACAGACGTACATTATATGTGTGAGTGCATGCATCGTCTCCTCATTATAAGTTTCTCACTTATAATATAACGTGTGTATTAATATAGGAATTTGCATAATATTATTTATAAAGGTCGCACATATCGATTTTCAAACCTGCAGATTCTTGATATGAAAAAAAAATCAAAACTTATATAATTTTCGAGAAAAACGAATTCGGTAGTTTTACTGGATTTAAATACTGTAATTGTGGGTATTTATAAGGTATTAATTATGATACAGCTAATTAGTTTATAATACAACGAATTAGTATTATAAAATAATTAGCGATTAAGTGTTTTTAATTGTATTACTTATAAGTTATAAGTAAGTTATAACATACAGGAACAGGACACAGGTAAGCAATTATATTTTATTGGACTCTTTATCAAAATATAATTAATAATAAATTATAGACTGAAAATCTTTTAGTCATTATATTCTATGGTTTTTAATTATTGACGTATATATATAGTAAGACAGATTACGAATAGAAAATAACATTGATAGGCTAAAAATATTGCAATATTGGCAATATCTGAATTCTGAGTAGACTCGTTTCTATCGGTTCTAGATTTAGAGTCGTTGCGACATAATACTATATCTGGGTACCTATTAGAAACTGTAGCTTGGCAAGTTGAAAAGCATCATTTCAAGCAACCAAAAAATTTAAAAGCTTTGAATCGTAGTCCTACGTAAGTTTGACACGTACAATAACAATACAATCGATATAATATTATAATATGTACTAGTTTTCGTTCACAGCGACATTATAGGTACTATAAATTGTAGAGCCAATGTTGCCGTTTGAACTATTGACTTACTTACACATCATCGTGTTGCCAGATTGTGTAAAACATTCGCTTATCTCGGGATATTTACACGGTTGTATACTTCGTCACACTTAAGATTTTATTTTTGAAAATGTAATGCATGTGAACCGCTGTCCATTTCTGACGTGCACCACGTGATCCGAGACTTCTCAATACTGCGTGATTGACCGCAAAATTTTGAATATACCGGAATAGTGTAAAATATAATATTATATACCGTACAACTCACGTATTCCAAAAATCGGATACACAATAATATTATTATAATATTATACTATACACACAACACGCGCTGTAATCGTTATTTCGTTTGTTGGGTTATACATTTATACCTACTTATATTGTATCGCCGTATATTGTATCATCGTGCGTAGTCGTAAACAAACGATTTATAACAATTTTTTTCTCAACCATACCGGTACCAATATAATTATAATAATACATACTTAGTACCTATTTTAAATTTTAATGAGACGCGTATAAATGCTAATACACAAATTCGTTACATTATCACGGGTGTAACATACAGCATGCATCATTTTTTTTTTTTACTAACCGCGTAATCGTGAATTTCGTTCGAGTTATATTTGAGCAAATTGGTCTATATATTATTCAATTTCAAGATGAGAACACCGTCACAGATACCGTTTTCATACCTATACAGACATCAAATCACTGTAGGTGATACCTATTTAACGTACGATGTAGGTATATATTTAGGTATATAAGCGTATTATATCATTTGAATTGTGCGCAAATCACCTAAGTATAATTTAAAATCATACATCAAATACGAATGAGCACTTGAATGATCTTTTATAGATACGTCGTATATACATGCAAAGTAAATAAATTGTGTATATTGTATATTATATAACTGTATAAGGCGTGTTTAACTTTTATAACTTCTAACTTCTAAGTAGGAATGTGTTTAATGAGTGGTTGTTTGACATTATAATTGTTTACTGTTTAGATCATGTAAAATTAACGTATACAAATCACTAACTATCATTTTATTGCCGTTTGCCCATATACTCTATTTAGAATAGACTTTTCAATTTTCACAATAAATGCTGAATCCAGTTTTGACCGCAGAACCGGTTAACCACTCTAAAGTAAGGGGAAATATAAAACAGTGTTTAAGCTTGTGTAGTAATTTAATCGTAAATATAGATCGTGATTATTTCTAATTGGAATATCTCTGACGAACAATCTCCTAAATTATTTTGCGTGGTTTTTGAATACTTTCCAAAAATGTTCATTTGAACGTCGTTTTCTCCACATTCGAATAATAATAATTAAACCTTAAAACCTTTAAAATATTTATAAACAATACCTAATAATTTTCTATTGTAAAATATAAATTATTTCCTAAATCTCGTATGTATCTGTCTAATGAGTTTATATTCGAATTGGTAAATAATACGATTAAGTCACTTAAGGCTTAAGGGGCTTTACATATTTCCATAATTAATATTAGCTATACATTAAATAAATTATATATAAAATTCAGAGACATTTTGTTGACGCATATTATTTTCAAATTTCGTGATGACCGTGAAGAAATAAAATATAATAAGGCCAGTTTCAACATGCACGCGTATCATACTATAGTCTTTTAGTCATACTATTTCTATAGTCCTTTTTAGGGACCCCGTTAGGCCCGTTTCACATGGACAC